>NW_017675955.1:35792-45812 GCF_001879085.1 Nicotiana attenuata | reverse complement strand
AAGTCCAATTCATATCCTAAAAGTTCAATTCATATCCTAAAAGTTCAATTCATATCCTAAAATTTTAATTTATAAACTAAAAGTTCAATTCATAAACTAAAAGTTCAATTCATATCCAAATATTTTAATTTATAACCTAAAAATTCAATTCATATCCAAAAGGTCCAATTCATATCCAAAAGGTCCAATTCATAAACTAAAAATTCAACCACAAATCCTAAAAGTTCAATTCATATCCTAAAAGTTCAATTTATAAACTAAAAGTTCAATTTATAAACTAAAAGTCCAATTCATATCCAAAAAGTTCAATTCATATCCTAAAATTTCAATTTATAAACTAAAAGTTCAACTACAAATCCTAAAATTTCAATTCATATTCTAATATTTCAATTTATAAACTAAAAATTCAATTTAATATCCAAAATGTCTAATTCATAAACTAAAAGTTCAACTATAAATCCTTAAAGTTCAATTCATATCCTAAAATTTTAATTTATAAACTAAAAGTTCAATTCATAAACTAAAAGTTCAATTCATATCCAAAAATTTCAATTTATAAACTAAAAATTCAATTTAATATCCATAAGGTCCAATTCATAAACTAAAAGTTTGTCACGACCCTAAACCCAGACCCGGTCGTGATAGCGCCTCTCGTGAAGACAAGGCCAGCCGACACATTTCCAATTTGAAGTTAAGCAACTAAGCAGCAATACAATAGGCTAAAACATGATTTAATAACGCTAAACAGCGGATAATATCATAACAATGCGGAAGTACAACCCAAACACAGCCCAAACCGGGGTGTCACTAGTCATGAGCATCTACTAAGTCTAAATACCACTGACAAGGTCTGAAATGTACTCAGTACAGTCTAATAGAATGAAGAGAGATAAAGCAGTGCTGCGAACGCCGGCAGCTACCTTGCTAACTCCACTGACAACTGCCACCAAGCTCAGAAAATACCTGAATCTGCACACAAGGTGCAGGGAGTAAAATGAGTACTGCCAACTCAGTGAGTAATAATCATAAATAAAGACTGAGTGGTAAGAAATCACGAAAAGAGCATCAACATGCTGTATAGAAGCAGTTTCAAAACCAGTAAGAAAGCAATGAAGCTGTAAAATCCTTTAAAACACCTTAGCTCAGTTTAAACTCTTTTGAAAATGACTTTTTCAACAGTTACGCAAATGAATACAGAACAACTAGTGCAGATAAGCACAAAAATCCGCCCCTCGGGCACAAATACACAATTAAGCAAGTAAATGACAGGCAAATAAGAAATGATAAGCACATAAGGTTCGCCCCTCGTGCACAATATCAACAAATCCGCCCCTCGGGAAATATCTCAGAACAGTACCAGCCCCTCGGGCAATCACATAGAACAGTATCAGCCCCTCGGGCATTCACATCGAACAATACCAGCCCCTCGGGCTATATCTCACATCACACTGGGTACCCGCGCTCACTGGGGGTGTGCAGACTGCTAGAGGGGCCCCTTACGGCCCAAGCGCAATAACAAGCCATCTCGTGGCATCAAATCTAGGCCCTCGGCCTCATATCAATCAAGCCACCTCGTGGCGTACATATCTCAGGCCCTCGGCCTCAAATCAGTATCAGTGTACTACCGCTGCGGCATGCAGCCCGACCCAAAAGATATCCTCACAACACAGGCCCTCGGCCTTACTCAGTCAAAAATCACATAAGCCTCTCGGGCAACAGTAAAACAGTGTTTCTCAGCCCAAAACATCATTTAAATATCATTTGAGTATTAAAGCTGAGTGAACATGGCTGAGTTTTGAAAATAGTGGAAAATAACATGACTGAGTTTAAGTATAAGGTCAAGACAGTGAGGAAACATCAACAACAATCCCCGAAGGGTTCAAATAATTGGCACGGAGCCCAAATATGTCATTCAGCCCAGATAATGATGATAGCAAATAGATTTCAATCAAATACGCGGTAAAATCATCAATCAGGACGGACCAAGTCACAATCCCCAATAGTGCACGACCCCACGCTCGTCATTAAGCGTGTGCCTCACCTTAATATAGCACTACGATGTGCAATCCGGGGTTTCAAACCCTCAGAACATCATTTACAATCATTAATCACCTCGAACCGGCTAAATCTCTAGCTCGCGACGCCTTTGCCCCTCGAATCGGCCTCCACATGCATCGAATCTATCCAAAATCAGAACGAGGACGTCAAAATATGCCAAGGAAACAAAGCCCAAGCGAAAACAATCAATAAAGGGCACAAATCCCGAAATTACCAAAACCCGACCCCCGAGCCCACGTCTCGAAATTCAGAAATTTTTATACCAATAGATTCCTCATTTCCCCACGAGTTCATACATACCAAGAACATCAAAATCCATCCACAAATGACCCTTCAAATCCCAAATGTTTGGTCTCCAATTTCAAGCCCTAGCTCTCCAATTTTAGGCTTAGATTTCATGATTTTCTAGGTGGAATTCACATAATAATCGAGTTCTTAGTCCAAGAATCTTACCTCAAACTAATTCCCCATTGAATCCCTTTTCAATCTCCTTCAAAAAGCTCCCAAAATGATCAACTATGGAGGAAATAAGCCTAGAAATCACGGACAAGACGAGCTTAAAAACATTCTGCCCAGGCATATTTTCCTTCTTCGCGAACGCGGTCAAAGCCTCGCGTTCGCGAAGCACAAAAATCCGTTGACCAAAATTCCTTCTTCGCGATCGCGTCTTGCCACTCGCGAACGCGATGCTTCCACAGACTAAACCTTCGCGAACGCGGTCCACTTCACGCGAACGCGATAACCAATCGCACAGCCCTTCGCGAACGCGGCGCTTGCCTCGCGAACGCGAAGGCTAAATTCCAGCCTTCACCAGCTAACCCTTCGTGAACGCGAGGTCCTACTCGCGAACGCGAAGGCCATTTTCTCTGCAACACTGAACCTGCAAATCTGCAGCTCTAAACTCCATGAGATGGTCTGATTGACCACCCGAAACTCACCCGAGGCCCCCGGAACCTCAACCAATGGCACCAACATATCCTAATACCTTATTCAAACTTGTTCCAATCATCAAAACACTTAACAACATCAAATCAACCAAAACACATCGGATTCAAGCCTAAGTTTCTAGAAATCTTCCGAATTCCGCTTTTGATGAAAAACCCAACCAAACCACGTCCGAATGACCTGAAATTTTGCACACACATTCCAAATGACATAACGAAGCTACTGCAACTTTCGGAATTCCATTCCGACCCCTATATCAAAATCTCACCTATCAACCGGGAAACGCCAAAATCTCAATTTCGCCAATTCAAGCCTAAACCTTCCACGGACTTCCAAAATGCATTCCGGTCACGCTCCTAAGTCCCAAATCACTTGACGGAGCTAACCAAAACATATAAATTCCGATCCGATATCATATACAAACAAGTCAAATCTTGGTCAAACCTTTCAAATTTCAAGCTTCAAACTGGGAACTGTTCTTCCAAATTCATTCCGATTAACCTTAAACCAAAACCAACGATTTACATAAGTCATAATACATCACACGGGGCAAGTCATGCCCGAGAGCTGACGATCAAAGTGCAAAACTCAAAACGACCGGTCGGGTCGTTACATCCTCCCCCACTTAAACATACGTTCGTCCTCGAACGTGCCCAGAGTTGTTCCAAAAGCCAACCAATTGCTGAATAACCTTACCATGCACATACGCGGGGGCGATCCCATGTCACCCTATCTCCTATAGGTCCGATAACACATAGAAACCGGAATTTCACAATCCAATCCAGCACAAAAACCATAGAACCCCATTTTCCACTTCTGAAACCTTCAATGCAATCAAAATCTCACGTTTATACTGTGAATAAGCCCGAACAAGCTGTAATAACCCATACCTGCAACCTCAGGTGAAATTACATGATATACCACATAACCAAACGTTTGCAGCGATAACTTCTAATCATAACAGCCGCACACAACAACCGAATACCGGTAGAAACCTCTTATCCACTAACATCTCATTCCAACACTTTCATATACTGCCAATGATAAATAAAACACATAGTAAGCCATAACCATTTCTTAGATCAACCATTCATGAAGCCCCTTCCCCTTGGCAAAAACCATAGCAAATTTCTGAGCCAACCCTCGATATTTATCCTTCCAACGTGCTAAAATTGAATCCGTTCGTATTCATTAATGATCGCAACGATCTCATCTAATCACACACAACCACTTTGGTGACATGACACCTCAATGCAGAATAAAGCCGTAACTTGCGCAATCCGCGCACCAATAAGAAACAATCCGAACATACTCAACTCATGATAATGACTCAAATGAAAGAGCTGCACCTCAAGCTCACCTGTACCACCACAACACAAGGCTGAGAAACTGTCTCACATCGTAGAAATAGAACACACGAATCTAACCCGCAAGGTCATATTTCCACATAACTTCGCTGCAATGCGCGATCCTATCCAAATACTGCTCCACATGAAACACCTCAAGTCACTCTACTCGAAATTGACGACCACACGCAATTGATGTCTAGAACCAAAGCAAATTATCGTGACCACAGTGAAGCAAATACATAACACTACTCAACCCGAAAGGATATAACCGATACGCCATCCGCCGAGCAATATCCAATACTCTTTCCCGCTCGACTTCCACTAAGGAACCCCCGATGGAACCGCACCATCTGTGCCTATACCCAACAAATCATAACGCCTCGCAACACAGAAAAGGTAACTCATAGATCTCCCCAGATTACTAATAAGCTCAATAACAATCGAATCAACACATCTCTCAACAATACAACTCGGAGTCAACCAATCCGACTCAGGTTAGAACACACATCCCCATTGACCTGCCAATGAACCTCTTATCAAGGAAACCCTGAAACTGCTCCCTCAACTCCTTTAAGTCCGCCGGTGCCATACGATACGGTGCCCGACATCAATTCAATACCGAAATCAACAACCTTTCCCGGTGACATGCCCGGCCACAAGAACACATCCGAAAAGTCCCTCACCAGCGGAACTGAATCAATAGTAGGAGTCTCTACACTGACATCCATCACGAAAGCCCAAATAAGAAAGACAATCCTTCCCAGCCATCCGCTGGGTCTTCAAAATATAAAACCACCCTACTAAGGACATAATCCGTCGAACCTCGCCACTCAATCCGTGGCATTCCCGGCATAGCAAACATTGCCGCCTTAGCGCAATAGTCCAGAATAACACAACACGAAGACAACCAGTCTATACCCAATATTACATCCAAAATCTAACATACCAAGCAGCAAAGATCCACTCGGGTCTCCTAACTCCGATAGTCACTAAACAGTGAATATGAGAACTCCCAGTCTCCAACTCCGTACAACACCTGAATCACCATATCCGATCCCGATTCCACCGTCCGAGTATACAACATACCTCTGATACCCAATCATTCCCACGAGAGATACTCTTATGATTCTTCCGTACCACCAAGCAAGCCCGAATGTCAGCAGTCGATCCAACAAGAAAGTGCCGCAATAATAATGAAGCACCATCAACTTAATCACATTGCCTTTTTCTGAAACATATACCCTCGTCAAATCACCCCAATTAGCAATACCATTTCCTTAATCATCTGAAGATCATTTCTCTAATTATCTGAAACTGCCCGTGTCTCTAAGAATTTTATGACCTTCCGTTCAGAACTGGACCGTAACCTAACACACGCAGATCTCAATCATTTACACATACCGCATATACCAAACCATCCTAAAATAACATGAGAATTTCATATCCCTTCCGAGCCACAAGCATCTATGTACTCAACCAACCAAGAACTTTCCATTGATCCCATTCAGAAGAAAATCACTACACATTCCTTGCTTCTTACTCACGCAGAAAATACGCATCTCTAACCGCAGTAGAAATCATCAAGAACTCTCCGTCTCCCTTTTTGACAAAACCAAAGCTGACATGACTGAATCCTTCTAACTCCACCAAGCTACGCAGGCCACCCAAAATCTAAGAGCATTGCCGTGGAACACCTGCAGAAGCTCATTACCTCGTAAACACCCAAAGAACTAATCATATCCTTACCCTACCGATCTGGCCTACTACCAAGCTATCCCAGCTATTCGAGCTCCCTTCTAATTTACCTTCACTTGATACTCCTTCTTGCTATAACATCGCATTTCCTCAACCCAAACTTACCACACGAGACCCTAGCACAATACCACACGGCCTAAGGCTCACAACCCGCTGAATACTCTTTTAAATGTTCCCAAAAGCACCACCTTCAGAATACCTACCCTGAAAAGACTTCCTGCGAATTTGAAGACATTACTTTCCTATTACTGATGTATAGAATCCCATAATTGATATAGAAATGACTCAAGTCTTGACACCCTCCAAATGCAAAACCTCAGTTTCTAGCCAAATTATACACCTGAAAATTTCCAATTGTTACATGTAAAACCCAGAACGCATTAGAACCATTCTCTATAGTCATCCACTCTACCCAAACTGCAATTAGCCCGATCAAAAGAACTGAACAACCTGCGCCTCATTAGCACTTCTGACACTGCAGCATATAAGCTTACCTTGATGCTACCAAGCCACTCCCTTTCCTATGCACTGAGCATTCTTTATCAACAACAACTCAAGACATTCCGTGATTCTCAAACACCTATGAAGCATGATATAACCTTACCTTAGTCGAAATTTTTTCCTTTACTCGAGCCATCCTCGGGCTCAATCTCCGCAATCCATAACTGATTCACCAGCACGCCTCAAATTGGAACCAACATAGCACATAACCGTGCAATTAGCTAATCAATAACAAACTCCCCTACTTGGCTCAAAGCTATAGATCAAAACACACACAATAACCCATAACGCATATACTTAATTGCTGCCATAATACCACAGTGAGATTAACTCAATCCTTCATAAGCTCGTGGAACACAGACCATCTGGTACTTCATATCTTCTACAACTCTCGCATTTACTCACGTAACAACTAAACCCATTCTCTTAAGCAGCTCAAATTCAAATTGCAACACACATATTTCACTTTTAAATGTGATCTTCTAACAGACAACATAAGTATCACACAACTCCAGAACACTTCGCAGGAGATAACCCACATGCTTCGCCTTAAACTAACATTTATATATATACCTTCCACCGTCATAACCATTACGCAGTCACTTAGTCCTCCTGAGTTTGAACTCATACCGTAACATGAAATTTACTTCACTCCCAACTAGGAAACATGAAAAGATTCATCACACGCCCATAACTCGAGGCTAAAACTCGAATCAAGACGGAAATCAAGCACCTAATAGTTCTTCTATCCTCCAGCAGACCCTTCTCGTCGCTTCCAAATCATACGAATACGTCTCGCAGTCACATCACCCTCATCACGTAACTACCCAGTCATTACTCCCCTTAATAGAGACACAACAGAACATATAAATCCAAAAACACGTGCTCACACAATCAGCACCTCGGTGCTCAAGCTATAGGCAAAATCCGGCCTCAAGTCCTCCAGACTAGCCCAACATCAGCACATGGAGATCACATCTCGCCCCTCGATCAGGGAATCACAAGCCATCAATGCACATCTGATACTGAGCGCTCGTTCGTGCATACGAATGCGTGGAAGGAATTTCAAGAGTTACTTTTCAAGCTGAATCAAGGACGCACGATAAGAATTCAAGAATGTGAAGTTTTTCCTAAAGGTTCTGCAGCCTCTCGAGGATAAATACAGACGTCTCCGTACCGATCCGCGAGACTCTACTAAACCTGCTCATGACTCGTGAGACCTATGTAACCTAGGCTCTGATACCAACTTGTCACGACCCTAAACCCAGACCCGGTCGTGATGGCGCCTCTCGTGAAGACAAGGCCAGCCGACACTATGACGACCCAAAGGGTCATCACCTGTTTTAAATTGAATTCTATGACTCTGAGGCCTTGAAAACCCCATTTAGAGTTGCCTCAATTTGCGTGCGCAGTTCGGGCACGTAACCGGAAAGCTTAAATATGAAATTCTGTGAAAAATGCTAAGTTTTGATGTCAAAATAAATAAATTTGACCTTGGTCAACGTTTTGGGTAAACGGACCCGGACCCGTGATTTGATGGTCCCGGAGGGTCCGTAGGAAAATATGGGTCTTGGGCGTATGCCCGGAATCGAATTCCGAGGTTCCAAGCCCGAGAAGTGAATTTTTTTGTAAAGTTATTTTCTGAAATTGTTTAAGGAAATTTGAAATGAAAATTGATTAGAACGTATTGGTATCGGGCCCGTATTTTGGTTCCGGCGCCCGGTACAGGTCTTATATATGGTTTAAGTCATTCCTACGAAATTTGGTTGAAAATGGACGTCGTTTGACGTGATTCAGACCTAAATTGGAAAAATTTATGCTTTATGAAGTTTGAAAGAATTCTTGGATTTTGAGGTTTAATTCGATGTTTATGATGTTATTTTGGCGATTTGATCGCACGAATAAGTCCGTATGATGTCCTTGAGGTTGTGTGTATATTTGGTTTGGAGCCCGAGGGCTCGGGTGAGTTTTGGATAGGCCACGGGGTGCATTTTGAACTTAAAAATTTGCTGGTGTGTTCAGGCCTGCAGGCTCCGCAAATGCGAAGCCTGGCTCGCAATTGCGAGCTCGCAAAAGCGAAGGCTGGATCGCAAATGCAAAGCTTGCCCAGGCCACTCTTCCTCGCAAATGCGAGCTGCCCTTTCGCAAATGCGAAGTCGCAATTGCGACTACTGCTCCGCAAATGCGAAAGCTGGGAAATTATGAAGGGTTCGCAAATGCGAACCCTGTTTTGCATTTCCCACATCTGCAGAGGTCGAGGTTCGCAATTGCGAACCCCTGTTCGCATTTCCCATAACTGAGACCTGCAATTTTTACACTTAAACGATTTTGAGCTTCATTTTTCATATTTTCTCAAACCCAAACACACTTAGGCGATTTACCAAGAACAAGTCTTCTTCCAAATAAATTGTAAGTTAGTTTTTACTCATTTCTTTCAATCATTCACATCTTTTAACGTGATTTCAACCTAAAATCAAAGATTTTCATGGGGGAAATTGGGTGTTTTGGGTAGAACCTAGGTTTTTCAAAAATTGGGGATTTGGACCTCGATTTGAGGTCCGATATCAAAATAAATTATATATTTGAGTTTGTGGGGGAATGGGTAATCGGGTTTTAGTTCGAACCTCGGGTTTTGACCACGTGGGCCCGGGGGCAATTTTTGACTTTTGGGTAAAACTTTGAAAAACTCATTTTCATGCATTGGGGTTGATTCATTAAGTGTTTATTGCTGTAACTAAGTCATTTGTGATTAGATACGAGCGAATTGGCGGTGTAATCAAGGGGTAAAGCTATAATTGAGACTTGAATTGCGTTCAAGGCATCGAGGTAAGTGTTTGGTCTAACCTTAGCTTGAGGGATTAGGAGTTGAGTCCTAATTGCTATGTGATAATTGTTGAGTACGACATATAGGCATGGTGACGAGTATCTATATATTGGTGTCAAGTATGACCGTGAGTCTTATATTGTGATTTTCATGATTTCGTTGTATTCTTCATGCTTTGGTGATGATTTCTAGTTGTTGTGAAAAGTTTGTGGAAGGAATTGAGACCCTTGAACATCTTGGAGCATTGGCTGGAGTTATATTATGATTTGTGCAAGTATATGAGATGATTGAACCCTTTGGAGCATTGGCTCAAGTGGTAAAGTGAGTTATGAAGTACAGGTGAGAGATAGAGAAAGAGTTATTGAAATGTTCCCTTGCCGGGATTTAATTATTTACTTATTGCTCCCTTGCCGGGATTTAGTTGTTAAATCGTTGTTCCCTTGCCGGGATTCCTATATGTTCTTGTTTATTTCCCTTGCCCTTGTTTGTGATTGTTGTTTGGGTGAGGAAGAGTGTTAAAGCACGAAGGGTGATGCCGTGCATTGTTTGCTATTGTGAGGAAAGAGTGTAAATCACGAAGGGTGATGC
>NW_017675955.1:10680-32055 GCF_001879085.1 Nicotiana attenuata | reverse complement strand
GGTTGAGTTCAGTTGCATTTCTGGGTCATGTCGTATCAGCAGAGGGTAATCAGGTGGACCCAAAGAAGATTGAGGCAGTCAAGAACTGGCCTAGACCAGCATCAGCTACAGAGATTCGGAGCTTCTTGGGGTTGGCAGGCTATTATCGTCGGTTCGTGGAGGGGTTTTCATCTATTGCAGCCCCGATGACCAGATTGACCCAGAAGGGTGCCCAGTTCAGATGGTCGGATGAGTGTGAGGCGAGCTTTCAGAAGCTCAAGACAGCTCTGACTACGGCACCGGTGTTAGTTTTGGCCACAGGTTCAAGGCCTTATACAGTCTATTGTGATGCTTCCCGTGTTGGGCTTGGAGCAGTGTTGATGCAGGATGGCAAACTCATTGCCTATGCTTCGAGGCAGTTGAAGATTCATGAGAAGAACTATCCGGTTCATGATTTAGAGTTGGCAGCCATAGTTCACGCATTGAAGATTTGGAGGCATTATCTGTATGGCGTGGCATGTGAGATGTTCACGGATCACAAGTGTCTTCAGTATTTGTTCAAGCAGAAGGAGTTGAATTTGAGGCTGAGGAGGTGGTTGGAGTTGTTGAAGGATTATGATATCACCATTTTATATCATCTGGGAAAGGCCAATGTGGTGGCCGATGCTTTGAGTAGGAAGTCATCCAGTATGGGCAGTCTTTCTTATATCCCGGTCAGTGAGAGGCCGCTTGCTATGGATGTTCAGGCTTTGGCCAATCAGTTCGTGAGACTGGATGTTTCTGAGCCCAATCGTGTGTTAGCTTGCACGGTCGCTCGTTCTTCATTATTGGAGCGTATCTGTGATCAGCAGTATGATGATCCTCATTTGTGTGTCCTCAGAGACACGGTGCAGCGCGGAGGTGCCAGGCAAGTTACCTTAGATGATGATGGAATTTTGAGATTGCAGGGCCGAGTATGTGTGCCTAATGTGGATGGGCTCCGAGAGTTGATTTTGGAAAAGGCCCATAGCTCCAGGTACTCCATTCATCCGGGCGCCGCGAAGATGTATCAGGATTTGCGACAGCATTATTGGTGGCATAGAATGAAGAAGGATATCGTAGCATATGTGGCTCGTTGTTTGAATTGTCAGCAGGTTAAGTACGAGCATCAGAGGCCTGGTGGTTTATTTCAGAGGATTGAGCTTCCCGAGTGGAAGTGGGAGCGGATTACTACGGACTTTGTTACTGGACTTCCGCTGACTCGGAAGAAGTTCGACGCAGTATGGGCCATTGTTGATAGGTTGACCAAGTCAGCACATTTCATTCCTTTGGCAGTCTCCTATTCTTATGACAGGTTGGCTGAGATCTATATTCGGGAGATTGTTCGCCTTCATGGTGTGCCCGTATCTATCATTTCGGACCGGGGTACGCAGTTTACCTCGCGATTCTGGAGAGAAGTTCAGCGAGTGTTGGGCACACAGGTTGAGTTGAGCACAACATTTCATCCCCGGATGGACGGTCAGTCCGAGCGAACTATTCAGATTTTGGAGGATATGCTCCGAGCTTGTGTTATTGTCTTTGGAGGTTCGTGGGATCAGTTCTTGCCTTTAGCGGAGTTTGCCTACAACAACAGCTACCAGTCGAGCATCCAGATGGCTCCTTATGAGGCCTTATATGGTAGGCGGTGTCGGTCTCCGGTTGGATGGTTTGAGCCGGGAGAGGCTCGGTTGTTGGGTACGGATATGGTTCGTGAGGCCTTGGACAAGGTCAAGATCATTCAGGATAGGCTTCGTTCAGCTCAGTCCAGGCAAAAGAGCTATGCAGACCGCAAGGTTCGAGATGTGGCTTTTATGGTTGGTGAGCGGATATTGCTCCGAGTGTCGCCTATGAAGGGCGTGATGAGATTTGGGAAGAAGGGCAAGCTTAGCCCTAGGTTCATTGGTCCGTTTGAGATTCTTGATCGCGTGGGAGAGGTGGATTATAGACTTGCTTTGCCCCCGAGCTTATCAGTCGTGCATCCAGTGTTTCATGTGTCCATGCTTCGGAGGTATCACGGCGATCCAGCCCATGTGTTAGATTTCAGCTCTGTCCAGTTGGACAAGGACTTGTCTTATGAGGAGGAGCCGGTAGCTATTCTAGACCGGTAGGTTCTTCAGTTGAGGTCGAAGAGTTTCCCTTCTATTCGTGTTCAATGGAGAGGTTAGCCTCCTGAGGCATCGACCTGGGAGTCCGAGTCCGATATGCGAAGCTGTTATCTTCATCTTTTCCCCGACTCAGGTACTTCCTTCTTCTGTCCGTTCGAGGACGAACGGTTGTTTTAGAGGTGGAGAATGTGACGACCCAAAGGGTCATCACCTGTTTTTAACTAAATTCTATGACTCCGAGGCCTTGAAAACCTCATTTAGAGTCTCCTCGATTTGCGTGCGCAGTCCGGGCGCATAGCCGGAAAGCTTAAATATGAAATTCTGTGAAAAATGCTAAGTTTTGATGTTAAAATGAATAAATTTGACCTTGGTCAACATTTTGGGTAAACGAACCCGGACCCATGATTTGACGGTCCCGGAGGGTCCGTAGGAAAATATGGGACTTGGGCGTATGCCCGGAATCGAATTCTGAGGTCCTAAGCCCGAGAAATGAATTTTTTAGTAAAATTGTTTTCTGAAATTGTTTAAGGAAATTGGAAATGAAATCTGATTAGAAAGCGATGGTAGCGGGCCCGTATTTTGGTTCCGGCGCCCGGTACAGGTCTTATATATGTTTTAAGTCCTTCCTTTGAAATTTGGTTGAAAACGGACGTCGTTTGACGTGATTCGGACCTAAATTGAAAATTTTGATGTTTAGTGAAATTTGAAGGAATTCATGGACTTTGAGGTTTAATTCGATGTTTATGATGTTATTTTGGCGATTTGATCGCACGAATAAGTCCGTAGGATATTTTTGAGGTTGTGTGTATATTTGGTTTGGAGCCCCGAGGGCTCGGGTGAGTTTTGGATAAGCCACGTGGTGCATTTTGAACTTAAAAATTTGGTGGTGTGTTCTGGCCTGCAGGCTTTGCATATGCGAAGCCTGACTCGCAATCGCAAATGCGAATGCTGGATCGCAAATGCCAAGCCAGCCCGGGCCACTATTCCTCGCAAATGCGAGCTGACCATGTTTCGCATTTCCCACATCCGCAGAGGTCGGGGTTCGCAATTGCGAACCCCTGTTCGCAATTCCCATATCTGAGACCTGCAATTTTTACACTTAAACGATTTTGAGCTTCATTTTTCATATTTTCTCAAACCCAAACACACTTAGGTGATTTTCCAAGAACAAGACTTCTTCCAAATAAATTGTAAGTTAGTTTTTACTCACTTCTTTCAATCATTAACATCTTTTAACATGATTTCAACCTAAAATCAAAGATTTTCATGGGGGAAATTGGGTGTTTTGGATAGAACCTAGGTTTTTCAAAAATTGGGGTTTTGGACCTCAATTTGAAGTCCGATTTCAAAAGAAATTATATATTTGAGTTCGTGGAGGAATGGGTAATCGGGTTTTGGCTCGAACCTCGGGTTTTGACCACGTGGGCCCGAGGATAATTTTTGACTTTTTGGGTAAAACTTTGGAAAACTCATTTTCATGCATTGGGGTTGATTCATTTAGCACTTATTGATGTAATTAAGTAACTTGTGACTAGATTCGAGCGAATTGGCGGTGGAATCAAGGGGTAAATCTATAATTGAGACTTGAGTTGTGTTCAAGGCATCGAGGTAAGTGTTTGGTCTAACCTTAGCTTGAGTGACTAGGAGTTGAGTCCTATTTGCTATGTGGTATTAGTCGTATACAATGTATAGGCATGGTGACGAGTATCTATAAGTTGGTGTCTAGCATGACCGTGAGTCTTTACTTTATATTGTGAATATCTTGATTTCATTGCATTCTTCATGCTTTGGTGATGATTTCTAGTTATTGTGAAAAGTTTGTGGAAGGAATTGAGTCCTTTGAACATCTTGGAGCATTGGCTCGAGTTATATTGTGAATTGTGAAAGTATATGAGATGATTGAACCCTTGGAGCATTGGCTCAAGTGGTAAAGCGAGTGATGAAGAAAAATTGAAAGATAGAGAAAGAGTTATTGAAATGTTCCCTTGCCGGAATTTAATTATTTAATTTTTGTTCCCTTGCCGGGATTTGATTGTTTAAATGTTGCTCCCTTATAGGGATTCCTATATGTTCTTGTTTATTTTTCCTCGCCCTTGTTTGTGATTGTTGTTTGGGTGAGGATGAGTGTTAAAGCACGAAGGATGATGCCGTGCATTGTTTGCTTTGGTGAGGAAAGAGAGTAAAAGCACGAAGGGTGATGCCGTGCCGCACGATGTACCATTCCGTGCCAATTCTTTTGATTATATGTGAGGAAAGAGAGTAAAAGCATGAAGGGTGATGCCGTGCACATTTTATTATTTTAATTGCTTTGGTAAGGAAAGAGAGTAAAAGCACGAAGGGTGATGTCGTGCACTTGTTTGATTTCTGCTTCTTGTTGACATTGTAGCTATTTTGTTCCTTTCCTTACTTGATGCTTTATTCGGAACTGTTATCTCCCCGCAACATGTTTCCCCCACCCATCCGTACTTGTTTATTTCTGCTTTGTTTTCGCTGTATATTATATAATTGCGCAGGTTTATGTGGTAGTCTGGTCTAGCCTCGTCACTACTTCGCCGGGGTTAGGCTAGGCACTTACCAGCACATGGGGTCGGCTGTGCTGATACTACACTCTGTGCTCTTTTGCACAGATCCAGGTTCCGGAGTAGCTTTTGGTCATCAGCAGTAGATTGGGAGCTATCCTTCAGTCCGAGATTCCCGAGGTAGTCCTGCAGGCGTCCGCAGGCCCGGCATCTCCTCTATCTTTATTTATGATCTGTTTCCTTTTGTATCCGAGACAGACTTTATTCCTTGTTTTAGACAGTTGTATGTAGCATTCTTAGATAGTCCGTGAATGTTGTGACACCAGTCCTGGGTAGAGGCATATGTGGATTTTCCTTACTATTTTGGTTTACTTTGTTTAAGTCTTCCGCTAAATTATGAATTCCGCAGTTGTTTAATTATTTATCCTCTGTTAGTTTAATTGGTAAATATGGATTTAAAACAAAAGTATTATGGACTCTAAATGTGTGGCTTGCCTAGCTTCTACGAGTAGGCGCCATCACGACTCACGAGGGTGGGAAATCCGGGTCGTGACATTTAGCAACGGATTTTTCTCTTTAGCTACAGAATTTGTTCGTCGCTACAAGCATTCGGATGTCGAAAATCATTTGTTTAATTCATTTCACTTTATAGAAACCACACTATCACCAGCTACAGCAGATGATGACGCTCTAATTAAATAATTAGAAGGAAAAAAAAAGGAAAAATCCGTTATCTACTTAACACACACCTTCAAAATGCATTGCGAGGTATAATGTTGTAATTAATTATAAATATAATTTTTGTTAGATGACCTTTTTCATAGGATATCAAGAGGAAAAAAAAACATATGAGATCTTTAAAAAAGATACTAGTACTTTCTTTTATTGTGAATATAGCTACCCCACCCAGTAATTTTTAGAAATTAAAAATAAAAAGATTCTTAAAGATAAAAAATGAAAATATTTGATGCTATAGCTAGTCATGCGCGTATCTCCAAACGGTTGGGTCAAAGCTAAGCACCAATGACATTTTTCCTTATTAATTATTCTTTCATGTTACTGTTTGGTTGACCGGCTCAAGCTTTAAGATATTGCAGTCCTAGGTATAGAATACCTATAAAAAAAAAAATCATTTTAATGATTTATTTATATTTATGCCTAGCTTTCATTGCTCAAAGGAGAAGCTAGCCCAATTGTCAATGATCGTTACATTAAAGAACCAATCATCCCGAGGAGCAACTTGTCTAGTTTTTTAGTATTACATTGCTTTCTTAATCCTAGGTTTATATAGTTAATGTCCTAACCTCTTATCTTTCTTTTCTGTCTTGTTTTTTTAAAGGGCTTTTTTTTTTTTTTTTTTGTATCGGTCGTCGTTTTATAACATATCATGTTCTATTATACTATATTATTTTGTAAATATAATATTTTCATAAATTGTATTCTATGGCTTAATAACATTATTAGTATTTGATTTGATTGTACGAGAATTGATCTGTCTACAGCTAATCGTAAAATCAGTCACACCGGAAAAAGAATAAAGGCGAAATAGCAATGTTAGAAAATAATATAAAAAATTAATACTTAGGACCTATATGGAAATAGTTGACTTTCAGAAGGTAATTTGGCCATCAGATCAATTATTGTTTTAGTTTTATCTATCTTTTTTTTTTGGTTTCCCACTCGGTGTCCGGTATCCGTATTGGAGCCCGACTAAATCCGGATTCGCTCCGCGTAGGGCCATATTCGGGGGTAAGTGCTCCCTACCAAGAATTTTTCCATACTCAGGATTCAAACTCGAGACCTTTGATTAAGGAAAAAGCAGTCTTATCCGTTGCACCACATCCTTTGGTGGTTAGTTTTATCTATCAAGACTAAGAAAAACGATCACCAGCAAGAAAATAGCGAGGATGCAAGAAGCACAGAACGGCGCAAAATATGATGAAGAAATTAGCTTGCTCTTCAATTCAGCCTTAAGTAGGAAAAAGAAGCTGAATTCTAGCATTAATTCGTATTTACGCTTCTCTAATTTAAATTAGAAAAATTATTTTTTCCTATTTTTTCTTGTCATAGATTTATTTTCTATTTTGTAGCCGTTGTACTTTTTCCATTATTTTACCTCCTTTTTAAGAGGGAATGAAGTTAGTCCTTACTTGCTCATAATTAACCTATGTTTGCTACGAATTCCACAGAAATTAAAATTTGTTAAACGTAATGTATACTTATATGTAAAAAATTGCTAAATGTTACGTAATAAATATTATATTTCGAATTATTAATTCTAAAAGTTTTTTTTATTCAATAATAAAATTTTAAAAGTCGAACGCATTAAATTTAAATATTGAATTCACATCTGATAGCTACCCACCCATCCCAGGATCGTTCTCTAATTTTTGGTAACCAAGTGGTTGAGATTTCATTATAGTAGTTACATCAGGTTGCTTTATCCTGACTCTAATTCATTTGACAGGGAATCAAGTGTAAATTAAGTACACTATTTATATGGCCAAAAAAAGTACAGTATTTAATTATATTCTTGAGATCTCAAATGAGTTACCCAAAAAAAAAAATGCACGATATGCAATTATGTGTCTAAATCTTCAGCGCACCTGATGGCAGATACGATAAGGACTCGATCTGTACAGTACTTGTGATAACAGAAAAACACTAAATTAATAATCAAGTGAAAAATGAGAATATGATATTATTAAAGTATTCCTCGTATGCTCAGATGGCATTTCAAAGATTTTTAGTACTCCCCCTGTTTCATTTGCGGAGTTTTATCCATGGTCATTGAATTTTTGTGTTTGTCATCCAAAAGTTACTTTTTTTTTGTTACGTAAAAATCATTAATTTTGTGTTCATTACACAAAATTACTTTTTTTCTTTTGTTACACAAAAATTATTTTACTTTGGTCTAGTTATCACAAAAGTCACATTTTTACTTGAAAAGTCTATTATGCCCTTGATATTATATAAACCTTCATATTTATGTAATACTTTCTATATTATATACTATATAATATATTTTAACTATGTATTTTATTTATAAATAAAATAACTTAATATTATTTTTATAATATATTCGTATATTTAATTTTTTTCTTAAACTTAATTTTCAAGATATATTAGTAGCGTTATAAAATAATTTTTTTTCAGCAATTCTTTTTTTGAATTTAATTGACCGACCAAAGTTGGTCGATAATTTCCGACCAACTTTGGTCGGTATGCCCTTCTGACCTTCAAAATACTGACCACACGTTAATGGTCGCATTTTGGACGATTATTGGCCATTACCGACAACTTTGGTTGATTTTTTTGGACAGTTTTTCTTGAATTTCTAGTAGTGTAATTTCCCAAACGACCAATTGCCTAGGTAAATCCCCAAGAAAATATCCCCAGCTAAATTCGCATGTAGCACCTAGGGATTTTCCTTCAGATTAATATATGATTTTTTCCTCATTTTCTTTGTTTGTTTACCTGCGAATTTTCTCACGGAAATGTACTTGCCGATTTATTTCTCTACTAATATATATATATATATATCATATATATATAATATTATATATATATATATATATATATATATATATATATATATATATATATATATATATATATAATATCGTTTACTGACAAATTTAATAACGCTACTAATATATTTTGAAAATTAACGTTAAGGGAAAATTAAATATACAAATATATTATAAAAATAATAAAATAAAATAATATTAAGTTATTTATTTATAAATAAAATACATAGTTAAAAATTATATATCGTATGTTATAATATAGAAGGTATTACATAAATATGAAGGTTTATATAATATCAAGGGTATAATAGACTTTTCAAGTAAAATGTGACTTTTGCGAAAATAAAGAGCAAAGTAAAATGCTTTTTGTATAACAAAAGAAAGAAAAGTAACTTTTGTGTAATGAACACAAAGTTGAATGGTTTTTACGTAACAAAAAAAAAAAAAGAATTTTGGGTAACAAATACAAAACGTTCAATGACTCGAATAAAAATGTGAAATTTTAAATGCTAATATGTTTAAGCATGATATAATAGTGTAAAAAGAAAGTAAAATGATTGTTGAAAGTTGTATAGTTAGATATACAGAAACGATATTTATATTTTTAGTTTAAATAGTAATTGAATTTAAATTTATAACTATGACATATAGTGTTTTAATGTTATTACTAGAATAGTGTCAAAACATTATATAATTTGCGATACGCGCCTTTGAATTACGAAAGAAATTAAAAAGTACTTACAAATAAAGAAATATAAGCAAGTACAATTAGCATGTGCTGTGAATCATAAGAGTCTGTGGAAAGAACAGATAATCAGCCACGACGATGATTTTAAATATAGTCTTCTAACTACAAAGGTTTACAGATTTTTTTTCCTTTCAAACGAAAGGATATTTATTGAAATAGAAAGCAAATTAGTTGATGAAACGTACCCAGAAATCTTGAGTCAATTATTTAATGGTCACTCAACTATCTGAATTATCTCTAAAGTCACTTTTCTTTCGTTTGTAACAACAAAGTCACTGAACTATGCCATATTGCACTCAGATGTCACTCAACTAGATTTCCAAATTTTGAATTTGCCAAATACCTATTTTACCCTCTAAATTATAAACGTTTATCTTTTTTTATTTTTTTAAAACTTTTTAATATTATGATTTTTCTCTTTTCAATTTATATTGTGACTTACCTATAAAATAAATAAATATTATTTATATATTAAAAAAATAAAAAGTATTTAAGCATCTATAATGTTGGAATAACAAAATAATGAGCATAGTAAAAAAATTAATGAGAATAATTTGTTCGTAATAATAATTTTAGTATTAACAACAAAAATTCAAAAATTTATTTACACAATTCAGAATGAAAGAAAATAAAGGTTGTAAAATATATATTCCATGCACGTGATATAAAAATAGTTATTTAAATAAAGGTATTTTTATAATATAATTATATATTCTTATATTCCATGCACGACTTAACATAGCATATTTTACCCTATATAATAGTCCCCCTGCTCTCCGGTGACATAACTTTGTGTCGTCAAAAAGTTGGTAGAAACATAATAATATAATTGAGCATATTTTTTAAGAATATATAATGTATATTATAAAAATACCTTTATTTAAATTATTATTTTTATATTACGTGCATGGAATATATATTTTACAACCTTTATTTTTCTTTCATTCTGTATTGTGTAAATAAGTTTTTGAATTTTTGTTGTTAATACTAAAATTATTATTACGAACAAATTATTCTAATTAATTTTTTTTACTATGCTTATTATTTTGTTATTCCAGCATTATAGATGCTTAAATATTTTTTATTTTTTTAATATATAAATAATATTTATGTATTCTATAGGTAAGTCCATAATATAAATTAAAAAGAGAAAAATCATAATATTAAAAGGTTTTAAAAAATAAAAAAGATAAATGTTTATAATTTAGAGGGTAAAATAGGTATTTGGCAATGCAAAATTTGGAAAATCTAGTTGAGTGACATTCTGAGTGCAATAGACATAGTTCAGTGACTTTGTTGTTACAAACAATAGAAAAGTGACTTTAGGAGATAATTTGGGATAGTTGAGTGACCATTTGAGTAATGGACTCCAGAAATCTTTTACTAGGAGTATCTTAATAGAGCTTATTAATCTAATCCTGATTTTGTTTGATGTTATTTTTCCCGTTTTAATGTATCTCACGCTATTTTTCATTAGTTGTACAAAATTTGAATAATATATTTTTATATTTGGAGAAAATTAGTGTTTTATTTCTCATTTAACCAACTTCCTTTACCTAGCTATAAAGTCTACTAGTAATTCTTAAAGGAACGCAGGAAACTTCTATCTTAATAGTGCAAAATAATCTTGTTTTTGTTCTGATGTTATTTTATTATGTTGTGTAGGTACTAGCATAGCACAAATTATATTCATAGACCCATAATGCTTTCTGAAAAGACCAATATCCATATAAAAAAAACGAAAAGTGATTCTGTCTTATGTTCTATAATTGGGAGATTAGACACATAATCTGTTGCCTTCAACTAATTAAGGGTGCTAATTTCACATGCATCACTAACTTTTTGACAATCAACAAAGGGATAACTTCCAAAAGTAGGTACTATTCTGTTTAAGTGACTACTGAACGAATCGAATAAAGGGAAACAAAGGGCAAACTGAATACATCATGTCATATTTGGTGTAAGACGCATTTAAATGATTATATTAGGACTAGCAATTAAATTTGGTGTGAATAGCAATTAAACAAAGGGCAAACTTGATGTCCTTTCATTTTAAGTAACTTTGAACTCAGAGTTTAAGAAAAAAAATAATAGACTTCAGAAATTTGTCATTGTAAAAATACTTTTACATGTTCCCATGCAATAGTCAAGAAATATGAACCGAAGTATTCATATTGAAATTGAGAAAATATCAATTTTTAAAATAGATTAAAAGGAAAATAAAATTGAAATTGAGGGAGTATAAAAAAACTCCCTTTGGAAAATATTGTGACGACTTCACTTTGTACGCAATTTTTTTTTTTTATTTTAAATAAAAAAGGTTTAACCTAGACAAGACTATATTCTCTGTTCTCACCTTTATCATCAATATAGTTAATGGTGTATTTTTTTTTCTTCTTTCTAAACTGTCCTGATGTAGTTGGGGTTAATCAGTCTTCCACTTGTACATCAAATAATCAGAAAATAAGTACGTAAAAGAAGGGGAATGTAATGGCTTATTTTTGCAATAATCAGAGTAATTAGTCGATATGCCTATATTATTAGTTATCTAGAGTGTGACTGTAAATTGTTAATATTATTTACAAAATTTTAATAAAATAAGCAGTACTTTCTCTCTTTTTATATTATAAAAAATTAGAACATCAAATTGAATCAAATCAAACTACAACTCACCTTTCCTTTTTTGGGTCTTTTTGAACTATTTTGACCCCTGTTACGTTTCAGTGGACTCATAAATAGGGCTGCTTATCGGGCGGATTGAGCGGCTTTTTACTCTTAACGGTTTGGCTTAACGGTTATCGGCTTTTAAATGTATTAATCCGTTAGCCACCCGATAAGATATCGGGTGGATTGGTATCGGTCTAGCTCTTATCGTGCGGTTATCGGGCGGTTTATCGGCCTAACATACATATTCACTAAATATCTCCCATTCTCCTCGTCTTAGAAATAATGAATTGCCATAAAAAAAATAACATTTCAGAGGCAATATGATGCATTCAATTTGTTTTGCCAGAGATAATAGATTTGAATGAATATTAGATTACTTCAATAGAGATTTACTCATAAACCATGCATCACCAAAAATGCAGCTTATTCTTCTTCTAGGCAAAGACCAAAAGGCTAGTAATAGTAACATGACTAATTGAAGAAAAACCAAAATGAAAGCATGAAAAGAGAGAACATAGTACTTCATCCATATACAGACACTAAAAAGGTTTTGGCAGCAGCTGTTTGCATATATACACACCAAAAAAGGATTAAGAACAAAACACTACAGAGACAAACTTCGTAACCAATCCAATAGTTCAACATTCAAGACCACTTCTATAGAAACAAAACTTTGCGCTCAACATTCAAGACCACTTCTACAGAAACAAAACTTTGCGCCCAACCATTTAACATAACCACTTCCATTTTGTGCCGAAAAAAGTACTTAATACTACTATAAAATCCCATAAAAAGTCTGATAAGAGAATAGGCAAAATGTTAATATATATAAATAAAAATAAATTTTATATATATATATTTATATTCTTAACGGGTTAATGGATTATCGGTTAAGAAAATTGAATAATCTGCCCCCAAACCGATAAGCCGTTAATAAAAAAAATTTAATCCGTTTCCCGTCCGTTAAGCCGTTAAGCCATTACCAGTAAGCCATTAAGCTTCGGTTCGGATCGGTTTTCGGTTTTGGATCGGTTTTGAACACCCCTACTCATAAAGACTAGAGAATGCCTATTGGGCCTGTAGTAAGCCTATTGGGCTAGACAAGTTAAGCCCATAAGGTTGAATACTCGTGATCTATTCCATTCCTCAAAGCCTTCTTACTTCGTGCTATTCGCTATTTCTACTTCTTTTTTCCTGAAAAATATTTTCTTCCTTTTGTTCGTCCAACTCCCATATTTTTTCAAAATATTATCCATAGAATGTTATTTTCTCTTGTTTGTTCAATTCCAATAACCTTTCGCTTTTCGTTTTCCTCCAACAGAAATTGCTAATTGAACAACTAAAGAATTCCTCTTATACAAGAGCTGATCAATTCAATTGTTGTAACGTGTTTCTTCTTTTTCCTGGTCAAGCAGACTAAAGGACGTGAAAATGTCTTAATGATGACAATATTTAGATTTTTAAACTTATCATATCATGTTAAAGCAAACGATCACTTTTAAAAATTTAAGCTATTAAAGAAGAGACATTTTTTTAAATCTTATTTGAAGTGATCACCTTTAATATTATAGAAATATATGTACAAGAAATTATGGGTCACATTCCCATAGTTTTAAACAACAACGACAACAACAACATACCTAATAAAATCCTACTAGTGGGGTCTGGGGAGAGTAGAGTGTACGCAGACCCAGTGGCGAAGCCAGGAACTTTCAATAGGGTGTTCACACTTGAAAGAAGTAAAAAAAATCTTTGTCAAAGGATGTTCAATATATGTTATATACCTCTAAAACCTAATATTTTACCTATATACACAGTGTAATTTTTCGACAAAGGGTGGTCAATTGACCACCCTTATCATAGTGTAGCTTCGCCCATGCGCAGACCTTACCCCTATCCCGAAAAGGGTATAGAGGCTATTTCCGATAGACTCTCAGCTCAACAGGAGAGACAATAATGTAAAAAAGAAACAAGTGAAAAGGCATGTAACAACAAAAGATGCCAAAAAGAAAAGAACAACACGAATAAGTGAAAGGACAATAACACAAAACTGTTCAAAACAACAATGTGAACACAACATAGACTACTAACAAACCTAAACAAAACTCTATCAGACTACCCGGTGCAAAGAGGGAAGAACTCTCGATTACCCCCTAGCCTACCACCCTAATGCTCGACCTCCACATGTTCCTATCAAGAGCCATGTCCTCGGAAATCTGAAGTCGCACCATGTCCTGCCTGATCATCTCGCCCCAATACTTCTTAAACTGCTCTGCCTCTTCTCGTACCTGCCAAAGTCAACCGCTCACACCTCGTAACCGGTGCATCTAGGCTTCTCCTCCACACGTATTCGAACCATCTAAGCTGCGCTTCTCGCATCTTGTCATCCACGAGAGCCAGCAAGATATATTATACTATACTGTATTTTAAAGAAAATTTTATGTGTTACTTTCCTCTAATGGCTTGGTTTATAGAGTAGTTGGAAAGTTTGCCAGAAAACAAAGCCGTCCATAGCCTATCCTTGATATTAAACACAAGGTAAAGACAAACAAGTTCATAAAACAAACACTTCCTAATGGAGTGTAAACAGAGTGTCTCAGTAAATGAAACAATTTTGTCATAGTTTTTTTTTTAAATAAAAAATTCATTGTCCCCTTAAATTATGTATACATAAATTGTCATTAGCCTGAAAAATCTTACAATCCAATCCATGGTTTTCAGCAAAATTCTGAACATCTTGCTATTCTTAGTACTTTTTGTTATCCCTTCTTTCTATTCATTGAACTTTAAGCTCTCCAGCATCAATCCTTCTGATGCTAATCGTTCCATCAATGTCACTGGAGACGCCTATACATCAAACCAAGGCATCCAAGTCACCCCAGATGAACGTAATGTAACGTGGCACGCATTACATGGAAAAAACAGGTCGATCTAATTATATTGAACCGCTGCAATTATGGCAAAAGGCTACAGAGGGAATTGACAGATTTTACTACACATTTCTCTTTGGTTTTTGATTCAAATGGTAACGATAGCTTTTGCTGATTGACTCGCCGTTTTGTTAGCTCCTGTTGGTTTTAGTATCCCAATTGGTTGTTTATTTTTAAAAAAAAAACTTTGACAAAGTCGTTTCATTTACTGAGACACTTTGTTTACACTCCATGATGTTTGGCATAATGTATGCATATTTTGATGTATATTGCCTCACATTGTGCTCATGTCTCGTAGATTCGGATATATAATATGATGATTTGTGCTCATTTGTGGTATTTCTATGTGTAGGAATCATTCGAATGCAATTTGGGACGAAATGGTGCGAATTGGAGCAAAATTGGGAAGAAAAGGCAAAAAGTGAAATTTGAGGGCCACAGCCAGCGTGGGGCACTGGGTTGTGGCGCAATTTACAGTAGCTGAAATTTTCGAGCGCCAGGGCCAGTGTCCATGCTGCCCTGGACACTCAAGACGGGAAATTGGCCTTATTCAACTAGGACTCGGTTATTCTGACCCCAAGACGCCCCTAACTCATATAAAAGCCAACCTAAACCTATTTTGAAGGCGGATGATGTTTTTTTAGAGGAAAACACAAGCGCAGAGCCGCCGTGGAGGCCGGAATTCATCAAGTTCCATCTTTCTTCCAACAAAACTTAGTAATTTTTATGTTTCTTGTATGATTTGTTGTTTTGCTACCATGTCTATGTGGAGCTAAACTTCACATTCTAGGGTTGTGGTTCTTTCATGACTATTGTTATTCGGATATTGATTTTGATTTCTTAGTTTATCATATTGGTTTGTTTATTTAATCCTGCACTCAATTATTTGATTGCTTGATCACCAATTGAATACTATCTATGAATTTAGAGTTGAACTCGAAAGTGGGAATTCTAGATTGCATTGAGAGAGCAATTTCTTGAACCCGGGCATCGGGGAACGGCGTTATCTTCTAACAAAATTGATGAATGATTGGTCGAAGGAGAGGGTTGATCTTGCAAAAGAAATTGACAAATTTGGCTTGGCTTTGCACAACTTGGATGCAGATTTGAGTGCAAAGGTTGATGCGTTCAATACCCAACAATTTAATAGTGAGTCGTGTGAAACTGAAAAAAATCTTCTAGACCAAATTGAGGAGCTAAAACGAGAATACCAAGAATTAGACCATATTTTTATTAAGGATGCCCATGTTGAGAAGAGTGTTCTAGAGTCATGTGAGGAAGTAGATAATATTATATTTGAAGACTCTAGTGTGTGCACATATGAGGATATAAATAGTGATACCATTCTAGAGTTGGGGCGTGTTGGTCCTCATTCTAAATATTTTTCGACATTGTGTTTGGATGATGACATGGAAATCGAGTCATCCGAGCCTTTGGAGGAGTCAATGGAAGAGGAACAAGCTCCTCACATTCTTGGATTTGTTGTGCTGAAAAGCGAAAATTATATTCCTCGTCTAAAGGCCGAAAAGTGTAGAGTGAATTTGTTACTTGGCCTATTTATTTTTTTATCCCCACCAAAGGAGCATAGCCACAGACTGGATGTCATGTTAGGGGTACAATTCATAAGTTCGAGGTGGAGGTAGAAAGTGGTTCAAGTCGTGCCGCGACGTTAAATCGGGCGCTTGTTGGGAGGCAACCCAACTTTACTGCTTTCTTTTATTTCTGTTTATTTTTTATTTTATTTTGTTTTTATTATTTTGTAGTATTTATTTTTGTTTTGTAGGATTATGAGCATAGGAATCAAGGCTATTGGAAGAGTGCAAAAGCGAGCTAGATGGTGAGGACTAAGTGTGGGATGCCCACACAAAGGATGATGCATGGGGGAAGTCTGAGTACCTCGTGAACCGCTATTGCTTCGGCCTTTGGCCTACCGGGGAGTCTCTTTTACCCTCTTATTATTTATAGTGTGCATTGAGGACATTGAACAATTTTAAGTGTGGGGTGAGAAGATCTTTTGGGTGAGTTTCTGTGCTATTTTAGCCTAGTTGTAGTACTCGTTCTTAAGTGTAGTAGTTTTTGTGAAGAAAAAAAAACGAAAAAAGTAGAAAAATTAGACTTTTCCCGAAGATGGATCTCCTAGATAGTTTTCTTGATAGATTAAAGTCTAACCAAAAACACAAAAAAATTGAAAAATAGAAAAATACAAAAACATATCTTTTAGCTTTCTTTAGGTAGTAATAATCTCCGTGATTTTTCTTTGTGCCTCGGTTCTTTTCCATGGGATGTAGTTTGAACCGGGTAGCTTTTTTTTCTTTTAGAGTAGATTAGGAATTTAGGAATAAAAAGAGGAAAAATGATGAACCTACGCGCCCTTGACTTGTTTGATAGTAGCATATTTAGGCTTTGGCATGTGTAGTATCTTCCCTATGATTTGAAATTATTGATGATGTCTTGGTTAGTTGGATAGCATGTTTTGTGATGCCTACTTCTCTTTTTCTTGACTTGTGTTCACATTGTGCTTAATGGTTAATATCTTGTGGCTTTGTGAATACTTGCATTATTTGAGAGTCGGAATAGGATCGTCCTTAGTGGGTCATGTGCCATGTGTGTGAGGTATTTGTATAGTGCATGGATTTTACTTGTGTCTAGAACTTGCCCGGTATGTGAGTTGAAGCAAAATTTTAGGTGATGCTCAGTTTGAAAAATGATTTTAGGCTTTCTTTGATCTTTTTGAGCTTATTGCTTATCATAAATAAAATTTATCATTAGTTAACCCTTTTGAGCCTATAGACTTTTATTTGGCACCCACATTACAGCGTATACCCTTTTGTTTTTAATTGATATTGTTTTGATCCTTTTACCTCTTAAAGCACTTTAATTATAAAATGAGCGCTAAAAGAAGTAAGAAGGGACAAAGTGTGGGGTGAATTTTGAGTGAAACCAATGAAGGGAAGAAGGGTGCACTTATTTTGTAAAAGAATACACCACTAGCGGGGAAAAAAGGAATTGCAAAAGAAAAAAAAATCTGAAAAAAAAGAAAAAAATATAGATGAATAAATATCTTATTTTTGCTAGTGGAGTGTAAATGACGATAGTACTTAAAGAAAAAGGGAATATTTTTGGGGGTAATATTGTTTGTGAAATTGAAGTGGATTGAAGAATTTGCGCTTAAGTTATTTGGTGAAGTGTTAAAGTGCTTAGGAGGGTAAACCACTATTCCTATACATATCCTATCCGTCCATTAGCCCACATTACAACCATAAAAAAGTCCTAATTGATTTTAATTAAGCGAGCTTACATTAATAGAGATTTACATTAAGGGCAAGCTTATGGTACCAATTACATGCATATGATTTCTTTTGTGAGAGTGAGCGATTTTCTTTGATATATGTGAGCATGAGATTCGAACGTGTGGATTGATTTTATTCTCTTTGCTTTTGTTATGAGGGCACATGGTTTCACGAGGGATAGGTAACATTATTAGACTTCTCTTTAGGATGTTGGGTGTTCAAGCCATGAGTGCATTGTGACATTGAGTCGGGTTTTGAGGCTAGGATTGTTGTGAGCATATTGTCTTTGTTTGAATATTTTTGAAGAATGGCATAAGCCAAGGGGAGATTATGTGATTGCATATACTAGAGTTTAATTGTTGTTATCACCCATGGTCATTGGTGTAGAGTGCTCAAAGATTGAGTTATTTGTTGGTTGACTCGAGGACGAGCAATGTTTAAGTGTAGGGTGTTGATGTTTGGCTTAATGTGTGCATATTTTTGATGTATATTGCCTCACATTGTGCTCATGTCTCGTAGATTTCAGATGTATAATATGATGATTTGTGCTCATTTGTGGTATTTCTATGTATATGAACCATTCGGATGCAATTTGGGACGAAATGGTTCGAATTGGAGCGAAATTGAGAAGAAAAGGCAAAAAGTGAAATTTGAGGGCCACAACCAGCATGGGGCGCTGGCTGTGCACAATTTACAATAGCTGAAATTTTTGAGAGCCAGAGCCAGCGCCCCACGCTGCCCTGGATGCTCAAGATGGGAAAGTGGCATTTTTCGACTAGGACTCGGTTATTTTGACCCCAAGATGCCCCCAACTCATATAGAATCAAACCTAAACCTATTTTGAAGGCGGAGGACATTTTTTATAGGAAAACACAAGCACAGAGCCGCCGTGGAGGCCGAATTCATCAAGTTCCATCTTTCTTCCAAAAAAACTTAGTAATTTTTATGTTTCTTTATGTGATTTGTTGTTTTGCTACCATGTCTATGTGGAGCTAAATTTCACGTTCTAGGGTTGTGGTTCTTTCATGACTATTATTTTTCGGATATTGATTTTGATTTCTTAGTTTATCATATTGGTTTATTTATGTAATCCTGCACTTAATTATTTGATTGCTTGATCACCAATTGAATACTATCTACGAATCTAGAGTTGAACTCGAAAGTGGAAATTCTAGATTGCATATGGGATTGAGTAGAGCAAGCTCTTGAACCTGGGCAACGGGGAACGGATTCGCGGTTAGGATAGACATATACCTAATTGCCTTGCTTGGTTGATTTACAGGAATTATGAATGCGTTCTTGTTAGTTCTAATTCCATAGACATATAGGCGTTAGGTTAGCTTGAATAGGCGAGTAAGAACTCGACAGATTCTTATGAGAAATATTAACCCTGTCAACCAATAAGCTAGATATACCTCGAAGTCTCTAAGATCGCCTCGCCTCACTGGAAGTATGGCTGAGAAGAGGTACCTAGATCTGCATACGAAAAACATGTGCAGGAAAGGGCATGAGTACACCACAGCGGTACCCAGTACGTGCCAAGCCTAACATCGATCGAGTAGTGATGAGATCAGGTCAGGGCCCTACTCGTTTATATATATATATTAAGATAAAACAATATGAAATATGTCAGTAAAGATAGATGCTATCAGTCAATGAAAATGAAATCACAGGAAAATAATAACTCAGTACACAGAGTAAACAACAAGGGATCTCCCGGGATGCCGTCCCGTAGTCCCAAACGTACATGTACAGAGGATCTCCCGGGATACCATCCCGTAGTCCAAATCGTAAATGTGCATGGGGATCTCACGGAATACCGTTCTATAGTCCCAAAGTAAATATCCAGTGCAGGGGGATCTCCCGGGATACCGTCCCATAGTCCCAAACATAAACACGCAGGGGGATATCTCGAAATATCGTTCCGTAGTCCCAAAGTAAATACACAACCCATTCAATATACACAACAGTTTCAACAAGGAGAATCTACAGTTCTAATCCAGTTCGTATCAAAAAAGACAGGTAATTCTTACTCTAAACATGCTGCACTGAGTCCACGTAGGCAGTTAAGGTAGTTAAGAGAGATAAGGCACGTAGGCATGCTTTCCTAAGCTAAATAGGATGGCTACATATACTAGTATTTCTCAATTAAAGGAAAATAGATATTTACTTAATGAAAAGTGGGTTTCTCAACAATTAGCACGTGTATGCACTCGTCACCTCACGTACACGGCATTCATATAACAACAGTACCAAAATCCTAAGGGGAGTTCCTTCACACAAGGTTAGGCAAGCCACTTACCTCGAACCAAGCTCAAAATCAATCCGAAATCACGCTCTTGCCACGAGTATCCAACTCCGAGTGGCCCAAATCTAATTAAATCAATTACATAACGTAAATATAGCTACAAGCAACTCATTTATCTAATAAATTCAAAGCTAAGGCAAGAAAATAGGAAAACGCCCAAAAATCCTCCCCGGGTCCACGTCTCGGAATCGGGTAAAAATCACAAATTATGAACACCCATTCACTCACGAGTTCACTCGTACAAAAATCATCCAAATCCGACGTCAAATTCCTATTCAAACCTCAAATTTTTAATTGGGGAACTTTTTTCCCCCATTTCCAAACTTCCACCCTCAAATTCCTTAACTAGATGAGGAAAACAACAATTGATTAATGTATTAGGATCAAATAAGAGTTAGCATTCGTTACCCAATAGTTCTGTCACGACCCGGATTTTCCGCACTCGGGGTCGTGATGGCGCCTATTCGTGGTAGCTAGGCAAGCCTACTCATTTACTCTTCCATTGCTAACAAATTTTTTAACAATTCATAACATCAATATAGAACATGAAATTTAATAATAATAGCGGAAGTCTGAATCATGTTCTAAATCAAAACGCGGAACAGTCAACAATAGCCTCTACCCAAGACTGGTGTCACATTACTCACGAACTGCTAAGAGTTTACTAAATACAAGGGTCTGAAAGAAACATATAAACTGCTTGTCTCGAAAACAAGGAGGCAACAGTATAGAAGAGAAAATAAGGGAGAGACGCCGGGCCTGCGAACGTCTGCAAGGCTACCTCGGTCTCGTGATAATGAAAGCCTGCTCCCGTGCTAATGCTGCTGCTGCTCCTCAAAACTTGGACCTGTGCAAAAATGCACAGAGTGTAGCATCAGCACAACCGACCCCATGTGCTGGTAAGTGTCTAGCCTAACCCCGGCGAAGTAGTGACGAGGCTAGACTGGACACCATATAAACCTGTGCAATTATAAATATACAACGGAATCGAAATACCAAACAATTAACAATATGGGAGGGGAAACATGCTATGGGGAGATAGCAATATTAACAGTAAACCAGAGTAACAATCTAAAGCAGTACAAATTTACGACGAACAAGGAACCAATACTCAATATAAACACATGTGCATCAATAATTGTTGCGGCGTGCAACCCGGTCCACAATTACCATTGTTGCGGCGTGCAACCCGATCCACAAATACCACTGTCGTGGTTGTTGACATGTGATTTTTGACCCTCCCCGATATTCTACCCATTTTAGCATTTAAATATTTAGTTT
>NW_017675955.1:4950-7225 GCF_001879085.1 Nicotiana attenuata | reverse complement strand
CCTTCTTCATCCTACGCCACCAGTAATGCTGCCGCAAGTTCTGATACATCTTCGCGGCGCCCGGATGAATAGAGTACCGGGAACTATGGGCCTCCTCTAAGATCAACTCTCGAAGCCCATCCACATTAGGCATACAAACTCGCCCTTGCAATCTCAAAACTCCATCCGCATCTACGGTAACCTGCTTCGGCACCTCCTCGCTGCACCGTAGTCTCTAAGGACACACAAATGGGGATCATGCAACTGCCGATCCCGGATACGCTCCAATAATGAAGAACGAGCGACCGTGCAAGCTAACACTCGGCTAGGCTCAGAAATATCCAACCTCACAAATCGATTGGCCAAGGCCTGAACGTCCAAAGCAAGCGGCCTCTGGCTGACCGGAATATAAGCAAGACTACCCATGCTGGCTGACTTTCTACTCAACGCATCGGCCACCACGTTGGCCTTTCCCGGGTGATATAAAATGGTGACATCATAATCCTTCAACAACTCCAACCACCTCCTCTGCCTCAAATTCAAATCCTTTTGCTTAAATAAGTACTGTAGACTCTTATGATCAGTGAACACCTCGCACGCCACGCCATACAAATAGTGCCTCCAAATCTTCAAGGCGTGGACAATGGCTGCCAACTCCAGATCATGCACTGGATAGTTCTTCTCATGAATTTTCAATTGCCTCGAAGCGTAGGCAATGACCTTGCCATCCTGCATTAACACCGCTCCAAGCCCAACACGGGAAGCATCACAATAAACAGTATAGGGCCCTGAACCTGTGAGCAGAACCAACACCGGTGCCGTAGTCAGAGCTATCTTGAGCTTCTGAAAGCTCGCCTCACACTCATCCGACCATCTGAACTGGGCACCCTTCTGGGTCAATCTGGTCATCGGGGCTGCAATAGATGAAATCCCTCCACGAACCATCTGTAGTAGCCTGCCAACCCCAAGAAACTCCGGATCTCTGTAGCTGATGCTGGTCTAGGCCAGTTCTTGACTGCCTCTATCTTCTTTGGGTCCACCTGAATACCCTCAGCTAATACAACGTGACCCATGAATGCAACTGAACTCAGCCAGAACTCACACTTGGAGAACTTGGCATATAACTGACTATCCCTCAGAGTCTGAAGAACCACTCTAAGGTGCTGCTCGTGCTCCTCTTGGCTGCGGGAGTACACCAAAATATCATCAATAAAGACTATCACGAACATGTCCAAATATGGCCTGAACACTCGGTTCATCAACTCCATAAATGCTGCTGGGGCATTGGTCAACCCAAATGACATAACCAGGAACTCGTAATGCCCATACCGAGTGCGGAAGGCTATCTTAGGGACATCGGATGCCCTAATCCTCAACTGATGGTATCCAGATCGCAAGTCAATCTTGGAGAATACCCTGGCACCCTGAAGCTGGTCGAACAAATCATCAATCCTCGGCAGTGGGTACTTATTCTTGACCGTTACCTGGTTCAATTGCCGGTAATCAATACACATCCTCATTGACCCATCCTTCTTCTTGACAAACAACACCGGCACACCCCAAGGAGACACACTGGGTCTAATGAAACCCTTCTCTAACAATCCTGCAACTGTTCTTTTAACTCCTTCAACTCCGGCGGGGCCATTCTGTACGGCGGAATAGAAATGGGCTGAGTGCCCGGAACCAAGTCAATACAGAAATCTATATCCCTGTCGGGTGGCATACCCGGCAGGTCTGAAGGAAAGACATCGGGAAACTCCCGGACAGTAGGCACAGAGTCTATGGAAGGGACCTCAGCATTGGAATCACGAATATGGGCCAAATAGGCCAGGTACCCCTTCTCGACCATACGTCGAGCCTTCACGTACGATATGACACTACGGGTAGAATGACTTGGAGTCCCTCTCCACTCTAAGCGAGGCATACCCGGTAAAGCTAAAGTCACAGTCTTGGCATGGCAGTCCAAGATAGCGTGATAGGGTGATAGCCAATCCACACCCAGAATGGTATCAAAGTCCACCATATCTAAGAGTAATAAGTCTACACGGGTCTCAAGACCCTCAATCACTACGACACACGAACGATGGACTCGGTCGACCACGATAGAGTCACCCACCGGTGTAGACACATATACAGGAATACCCAAAGCATCACTAGGCATAACCAAGCCTGGTGCGAAATAAGAGGAAACATATGAATACGTAGACCCTGGATCAAATAGTACCGAAGCACCTCGATCACAAACCAGAACCGTACCTGTGATCACCGTATCTGAGCCCTCTGCCTCTGGTCTAGC
>NW_017675955.1:0-740 GCF_001879085.1 Nicotiana attenuata | reverse complement strand
CCCCCTTTCGCATTTGCGAGCCTACCCATCGCATTTGCGACAGTGCCCCATTTTCTCCAGACTTCGAGATTGGCAAGCAGTGCTCGCATTTGCGAGCTCGCAATTGCGAGTCTTCCCTTCGCATTTGCGAAAATTGCAGAAGCCAGCATACCCGATTTTTTAAAACATGAGAAATGCAATCCGATGCCTATCCAAAACTCACCCGAGCCCTCCGGGCTCCAAACCAAACATGCACACAAACCTCAAAAACATCCTACAGACTTACTCGCGCGATCACATCGCCAAAATAACATCATATACATAGAATCAAGCCTCAAAACTCATGATTTTCTTTGAAATGTTCATGAAGCCTCAAATTTCCATTTCGAGTTCGAAACACGTCAAACGACGTCCGTTTTCAACCAAATTTTTACAGAAAGCGCTTAAACCATATATAAGACTTGTACCGAGCGTCGGAACCAAAATACGAGCCCGATACCACATTCTTTTAATCAATTTTCGTTTCCAATTTCCTTAATAATTTCAGAAATACAATTTCACGGAAAAATTCATTTCTCGGGCTCTAGACCTCGAAATTCGACTCCGGGCATATGCCCGAGTCCCACATTTTTCTACGGACCCTCCGGGACCGTCAAATCACGGGTCCGGGCCCGTTTACCAGAAATGTTGACCGAAGTCAAATATATTCATATTAATATCTAATTTTAGCATTTTTCACACAGAATTTATATTTAAGCTTT
>NW_017675954.1:44406-55535 GCF_001879085.1 Nicotiana attenuata | reverse complement strand
CATTGCCCTTCCGGAAATTCTGCTTCCACATAACAAGCCATAACAGTAGAATGCTTCTGAATAACATCAATTGCGGCGGCTGACAAGCCTGATACGTACCATCACAAATCACTCGCATAACTCGATCACGCTGAAGGAACTGATCACTAACACCAATATGCCAAATTCAACTACGGCTAATCAATCTACCTTCTTCCGGTTTATCCTTGATTGCCTAAGAGATAATACTAACTCCATCCAACACATCACATACTCCATCTGCACCCATCTTGAGTGACCTCGAATCACGAGACTATGCTGTCCCGAATCCCGCGAACCACTTCATACCTTCCTTGCGCGCATATTCACACTCTCAACTGATATGCCCATTCTGCTAATCCTTCTACGAATCCGAAGTCCTTTCTCATCTTTCTCTCAAGTGCTATACTGCAAGTCAACACATCATAGAACATTCTGAGCCTCCACTCATAAGCTGCTGCAAAGCTTGATTCTTAACCGTACTTATAGGCTCGAAATCATTAGGCACCATACTTTACCTCTTTTGAATCCGTTAGGACCGTTACTGAGAGCCACCCGCTCTGACTTGGTCCCGAATATAATCAACTCCATAAATCTTATAACACATGAATACCCTCTCGACGAGGCACCCGGCGGAATCACTTCCTTGGGAACCCGCACCTTTACAAAGCGCAATCCTGAATCCTCCCCCAAGTCTGAACATGGGTCAATAAGGTCAACGATAGCCCACCTTTAATAATTTCCTTTGCTCAAATTACCACTTATGGTCTTTTCTCGTAGCTTAAATAACCCATCAATATGCTAATAACCAGAAACCTCGTAAGTAATTAACCATGCAACCCCCTCATAGGCGGTGGGACTCTCCCATTTAGCTCGAAGCCACTATTACACAGCTCTGGAATTTACCGGGATTCTTAATCTCTTATTGACATAATCCTTGCGCAATCCACTGCCAACATGCTCGATATCTCACTGTAAAAACCCCCCCTTTTTATACTCAGAATCATCAACAACATTCGCACAACCGATCCCTTCGCTATATAACCAATAGAATTCTTCGCAGAAGCTCGCCAACCACGCGATCGCTAACCTGCTCACAGGGATGAACTACCTGTAGAAATCACTCTCGACATCTTCCAGCGCTGCTGTACAAGGTACATTCAGTACGACATCAACAACCCATCCTGAGTCCGAGCTCACTCTCCAGCTGCACAAGTCCATTCACCCCTCGTGGACATCAATTAAATGTGCGGCAACATTCTTCCAATTCAAAGTTATGTTGTATCCTTCTTCATTCAAGAAGCTCCTTCCCGTTATATCAGATCTCCTGCTGCATAATAGCCCATACTTCAAATTAAATCCGTAGAACCCAATCACCAATCACTAATTTTCTCAAATCACTCCAAACTCTCCTTAAGGTACATGGTCATCCCACTGCAAAGCCCATATGCAACTCCGCCACTCTCCCACTTTGGCGGAACTCATCCCCTTAATTGACTACTCGGCCCTTGGCCGCTTATACTCGGACTCCTAGAAATTTTAGCCACCGCCCGACACTGCCCATGTGTCTTTCCTCATCCCTTGCTGCTCAGCCGCTACCTTAAATAGAGTCTATCTTCGTGGCACTTGAACCCACAATTGCTGCTGACTTTAAACCTTTCCGTAGTTCATCTTCCTCGAGTAGCACACGTCCTCACCATCCGTGAGAGAATAGAAGGCAGAAGTTTAGGATTGTGATGTCAAAAATCTCGCACGACAGGGAATCAAATAAAGTGAAATTTTCCTAACGGTTACATAGCCTCTCGTAGATAAGTACAGACGTCTCCGTACCGATCAACGAGACTCTAATAAACCAGCCTGTGTTCCGTGACTCCTATGAACCTAGAGCTCTGATACCAACTTGTCACGACCCCAGTTCACCCTCCATGAACATGTCGTGATGGCACCTAGTTCCTACAACTAGGTAAGCCTAACAATGCGGAATAACAAATTAACATTTGCGGAATAATTAATTAAAACTGAACATACGGAAATAACAACTGTATGTAAGGCCACTCGGCCTAAACAACTCAAAAATATGCGGAAGTCTACAACTAAATCCCAAAACCCGGAAACTCACGGGAAACACAGGCTAATAGAATGTAGTGATCTGCTATACACCAGAATGTCTAACAACATGAAAGGAAAGAAAGGAACTATCTGCTAAAGCCGGAATAGAGTAGAGACTCCTGGTCTGCGGACGTAGCAGATATACCTCAAGTCTCGGCTAGAACTCTCCACCACGAGGATGATACACCTGGGAGGAAGTACCTGGATCTGCACATGAAAAACATGCGCAGGAAGGGCATGAGTACACCACAGCGGTACTCAGTAAGTGCCAAGCCTAACCTCGGTTGGGTAGTGACGAGGAAGGTCAGGGCCCTACTGAGATAACATAATAAATAATGAGATAACAGAAACAGTTTAAATAAAGTCTACAACGAGAATTCTAAACCAGGTAAATAAGGAAGAACAGTAATAGAAAGCAAGGTACAATACAAGGAAAACTACCCTCAACAAGGAATAATAGCCGGGGATCTCTTGGTATCCCGAGGATCTCTTGGTATCCTCATCATATATACTAGGGATCTCTTGGTATCCCGAGGATCTCTTGGTATCCTCATCATATACACTAGGGATCTCTTGGTATCCCGAGGATCTCTTGGTATCCTCATCATATACACTAGGGATCTCTCGGTATCCCGAGGATCTCTTGGTATCCTCAATAAGTAAGCCGGGGATCTCTTGGTATCCTAGTATATATATAGAAACACATGTGCTAGGTCTCAAGTACAGGGGGATCTCCCGGGAAGCCGTCCGGTAGTCCCAAATTATACACACAACAACAAGCAACTCATAATCTCAGAATAATGCTAAAAGATCAGGACAAGAAATAGTAAATTCTAGCCTAACATGCTCCACCGAGTACAAATAGCACAGCTAAACAATTAGCAAGTAAGCCAGATAAACATGAGTCTCTAAGCTAGCACAGGTATAAACTTACAGTTTAAAATGAACAAGTAAACATGAAATCTCAATTTAAATACTTCAAGTAGAAACGGGTTTACAACAATTAGCTCAAGTACGCGCTCGTCACCTCACGTANATGACTGACATACTTCCTGGAGATGATTGAAAATTAATATGCACACATGGAGATGGAGAAAATGGTCGGCAACAAGCTAAGGTCGGTGGTGATCGGATTATTAAAGGCGGAGACAGCCCCCCAAATACTATTACAAGAAACACCATCATGCATATAGGAGCGCGGATATGAATCGAGTAATTTTTATTCTTACCTTATATATTTATTAGGTAAGTATTTGATTGTGATCCAATTATTATTGTATATTAATTTGAGATACCATAAAGTTTATATTCTTTCCGCCTCTGCATGCATATGCTAAATTTGCTACTTGTATTGAAGCTAGAGTTGACTTTGTTCTTTTGGATGTTTGTGAGTCGGTGAATTTCACTGGATCATTTAAGGCCGAGACAGCACCCAAAGATCATCTTACAATGCAAGAAACATTCATCTGAATCTACTAATTAAACTAGTTGCAACTCCAATGAATATACATAAGTTAGAGTTGACCATTTGTTTTGGATGTTTGTGAGTTATAGCCCATAATGTTACACATGGTGGAAGTGAAGGACACTGCCATTGTTACGCCGTAGCCAACGGAAATGTTTCATGTTGCTTAAAACCTAGCTAGACCCACATTGCCATGTTGTATGCAGACACCACACCCCTATATCCCATGTTATGTTATTATGTACATTTGACAGTTTGTTCAAGTTAATCCCAAGGAGATAAGCCTCCTTGTTAAATGCAAAATTAAAGGTCCGGGCTTTCTCGTCCATTCGCAAAGACCCAAAGCACTTTTGCGGATTTAGGATTCGAAGTTTATGGACTCATACAACGATTTTAAGTAAATATATAATAAGTAACTGGTTTACAATCAAGTATTCAAGGGCGGCCCAAGGGTCAAGCCACTAAAGCAAAGGCTTGGGGTTCCCAAATTTTTTTTTTTGTTTTCTACTCATATTTGTATTGAGACCCCGACTAATTTAGATTCGTAGTAAGGCCTAGTAAAAGAGAGAATACATTTTAACAGGATTTATTTAACCACAGGACTCGAACCCAATATATTTAATTAAGGTAAGTTGGATCATATACATCTCAGAACAATCTTTAGAGGTAAGTTCTAAATATATTGGGTATTTTAAAATAAAAAATAAAAATATTTTATAAAAGGTAAAGATAAAAAATAAGACTTGGACTATTGAAGATACCAAAAACGGATTCTAAAAGTTTGTTACACGTTTTAGTGAGAAATGTAAAAGGAGAATAATAATATATGTACTTCATTAATTATGTTAATCGTAAAATTTAAATAATGAAAAGTTTTATATTCGCGACAAGATTTTAGGGGGAGTGATTCTCTTTTTCCAATTAAAATTTATATTGTTCTTTGTAGAAAGAAAAGAATTTTATTTTTTCTATAAAAAACAAGAGTTGACGAGTACCAAACTATATTCGCATTCTTTTTTTCCTTTTTTCTCCTCACGTTTCAAACCTTTCAACAAGTATATAAAAACATCAAAAATTATTTCGATATCAAGTTATCAACTTCTTGAATCTGGTTCTATTATCTAAGATCAACAATATCTTAGGAGAGACTAAATGATTTATAAAAGGAAACTATTAACAACTTTATATTTAAAAAAATTAGTAAAATAGAGTTCAATTAAAAATATAAATAAATTATTATTTTTTTTCTTCTGAAAGGCCCCATATTAAAAATTGGATTTAGGTCACCATCTTGTTGAGCCGCCCTAGTAAGTATTTATGAATTTTAAGAGATTTTTTGATAGACATGTAAAATATGTGTAAAATCTATTAAGTTCAGGTGAATCCTAATCTACTCAGCTGGATTCGCCCCGAACACCTTTATTCCATGCATTAAGGAAAATTATGTTGAACTTTTGTGATTTAAGACATGACCGTAAAAAGGAGAAATCAGGATCCAGCTAGACCGGTTTTTTGGGAACCTAACATTCTATTTAGCAAATTAAGAAGAAGATTCTGGAAATTATCTGGCACAGAGTAAGCAAAGATGGGTTCATTATCTGGCACACGTGGGATGATCCAGAGGGAATGGGATTCTCCTACACGTGGGGTGGATGGCTAAATATCAATACCATTCTTTCCTTTTCTTTTATACCACGCTCTCACCTCATTTTCTTTCTTATTCATTCTTTCTTTGTCATAATCTTTAGTATATTTATTTACGTTTCTGGACTAGAAAATTTTGACACCATTTAAATATCGCTATCATTCAATAATCTGCCGAAACGGAAAAGGACAAAGAGGGCAATATTATCACACGGTATGACCCAAAAAAATGAAACACATGCTCGCGATTAGATTTCAGTAAGAGTCTGTTTGGAAAGCTACTGTAATTGGAATTGGTGTAATTACTAGGGTAGTAATTACACAGCCTTGTAATTACACAGTTGTATAATTACGACGATATGTTTGTTTGTCATAATTACAAGTTTACTGTTTGGTTGCACAAGTGTAATTACACTGTTAGATTAAATTTTAAATTAAGTAATTATCAAAACTTACAAATTAATATAATAAATATATGCCAATAAATTTTTATAAGTATGAATGATATTATATTTGGTATTTAAGATGTATATTTTTTCGTGAATATACATTAATTAGTAATCGTATAATTATAAATTATATTTTAAAAATAATTTATATATATTCTTTAAAATAATAATATTTAGTTTAGATACTTGCAAAAATTAAAAATATACGTTTTGTAAGAATATCATGGAATTCATGATTGACAAAATAAATTAATATTTATAAATATAGTGTCATAACATTATTCAAATGTTTGACAAAACTAATCTATCAGTTCTAATAAAAAAAACATGCAATGTGAGCCAATACTACTAAAACAAGTAAATTGGAACCATGAATATAACACAATTTGAAAAATAAAAAATAAAATAGTTTAACATATGTCAAATTCCAACATAATAATAGTAAGTCCCACTGCAACTTAAGATTAGGAAACATAATAGTTTATAACAATATTCAACAACGGAATTCCACTTTTATTGCATCATTCATTATATGCCAAGTTATTAATGACTCATTATTTCTAATATTAGGAGGTGTAGTTTCAAAACAAAGAACAATAAAATAAATAAAAAACAAAATATAAGCAATTATGGAATCACAAGAAGTGAAGATAGAGAAATAAAAGATAAATAATGTACAAAGAAAAATATATTTAAAATTTCAAAAGAAATTAAAAAGTAAAAATAAAATTAAAAAATTAAAATAAAAGAAATAAAAAGTTATCAAGAAAATAAATTAAAATAAAAACAAAAAGAATGAAACTAAAAGGCAACCTTGTAATTACACAGTGTAATTACCACCAATTCTCACCTCCCCCTTGAGAATTGGAGAGAGTAATTACACCCCTCCAATTACACCCGATTCCATGCTGACAAAGTAATTACCTGGCCAAACAAACATGCCAAACTGTGTAATTACACCCAATTAAACTCAAATCCATTTCCAAGGTGGCTTTCCAAACATGCTCTAAGTGTGTTTGTTGTTAAAGTCTGAATCTTAATTATTCAGATCTTAATCATTAAGTATGTTTTTTTTTACTTCACAACCACTTAATGGGTCTGAATGATTAAGATCTATAACAAAGACTTAATTTCATTAAGATGCTATCATATATTCATTATTAACCGTCGCCACCGCCTACCATTATCAACTACCACCATGCCACCACCACCACCATACTCAACCATAACAACCACCACCTCCACCACCACCACGCCACCATCATCCTTAATCATAGCCTCCATTATCGACCATCACCACCTACTAACCCCACCATTCCGACCACCATCATTCTCACCCACAATCAACACTCATCCGCCTCAACTACCACAACTAACCACCTCTATCACCATCAACAACCACAGCCGGCACTGTCCATCAATATAACCTACCACCACCCACCCACCACCTTCCTCAATCACAACTACTACCACCACCCACCACCCACCACCACCGTCCTCAATCATAACCGCCACTAGCAATCACTACTGGCTACTAGCATGAACCACCATCATCAACCAAAACTACCACCAACCACCGCCTCTAATCGGCATTCACCCGTTAGCCATCACCACCAACAACTATCATATTTTTAAAAACTATATATTTTATTGATAGAATATTACATTAGTTAGTATTTCATTTGAATTTTATGTTTATTAATTTTCAAATAAAGATAAATTTTATACATTCAGATGTTAAAAATCAACAATCTTAATTATTTTTATTCAGATTTTAATACACATTTTAATATATTCAGATGTGTATTCAGATTCAGATGTCTTAATCTTAATACACATCTTGATATTCAGATGTGAGTTCAGATTCAGACATCTTAATCTTAAAAAAAAACAAACGAGGCCTAAAACTTTAGTTATTGTAGTAGGAAATCCCAATACTTAAGACATTAAATCAACTAAAATTTTCCTTTTATCATTCAAAATCCTAATATTTAGGACCAAATATAAAAACTAATTTTGACATTGAAATAGGTTTTAAGAATTCAAATTTCAAAGTTTTAATGTCTCACACCTAAGCATTAAATTGGGATTCAAGACATTAAAGGCAAAAAATGACGACTATTACTACTTTTTAATTTAAAGAAAAGAACTACTGCTATTATTAATTCTTCTTTTTATTTTCTTAGTACTATTGATATTCTATAAGTCAAGCTAGATGAGGAATAAGAGTTAAAATAAGCAAATATATAATTTGTAACAACCTAATCGGTCGTTTTGAGCTCTAGCGCATCGTTCGACAGTTTGAGGCCACGAGCAGCTTCACTTCAGGCATTATGACTTGTACGCATGGTCAGAATAGAATCCCAGGAAGTTCGGAGTTGATTTGGAGAGAAAATTCTCATTTCGAAAGCTTTAAGTTGAAAGAATTGGCTAAGGTTTGATTTATGAGTAACGACATCGGAATCGGGATTTGAAGGTTCTAGCAGGTTTGTATGATGATTTTGAACTTGGGCGTATGTCCGGATCGGGGTTTTGATGACTCGGGAGCGTTTTGGTGCCTATTGTGGAAGATAGCATTTTTGGAAGTTCATAAATTTGGGTTGAAGTGCATTTCACTGTTATCGATGTCCGTTTGGGATTCTGAGTCTAGGAATAGCTCCGTATGGTGATTCTGGTGTTGGGAGCGCGATCGGAAGTGGATTTGGAGGTCCGTAGGTAAGGGTGTAATGTGGGCTGGGCCCGGGCCTAAACAGGCCTCGTGGGCCAGTCCTAAGTGGGCCCGGGCTTAAACTGTCCCGGGCTTCGTGGGCTTTTGGTAGGAATCGGACCGGGACCACGAACTAATGGTCCCGGGCTAAGTGGGCCGGTCCCGGGCCTATGTGTGCCTAAGTGGGCCCAACATTTCAAATTTTTTTTTTAAAAAAAATTGTTATCTAAGGCAATTCCTTGTAAAAACTACATTATAGAATTGTGAATTCAAATTTAAACACAAAAATATTGTAAAGAGATATTCAAAGCAATGCATTATAATTTTTATTATAGCATCAACAAAACATGGCAATATCTTTCTTGGTCTTACTCCCTCCATAGAATGAGCACAACAAGGTGCTAATACCACCATTGAGAAGAAAAAGAAACTAATCAAGATGTGCCAAAATACAAGTTGCATACTAATTTTACATGGTATCTCTTACAAATTTCATATCCTTCAAGGTTCGGAGGAATTTCCGTTGGTGATGGCGGAAAAGAAGCTTGTTCATCACCGCTTCCGGACGAAGCTGCATCCTCCGCAAGTTCAACTAGCATTTCTTTGTAAGCTTTGTCTACTGTAGACATGTGATTTTTGACCCTCCCCAAGATTTTTCATATTTTAGCACGTAAATATTTAATTTAGGCCTAATATAGCTATTTTAGTTAATTTTCACTCTTTTACTTTATTTTATTACAAGAAAATGAAAATTACAAAAATAGTTTTATTAATGTTTTGTAGTCATTTTTAATCTTGAAAAATACCAAAAATAGTTTTGTTTTAACGTTCGGTCTTATTTTAATAGTTATTTTACTTAAGTAGGATTAATTAATAAATAAAATCGTACTTTTTGTCTCGTTCGCGGGAAAAGAATAAAACTTGGGCTCGAGCAACCCATTTTTAGGCATAATTTTCGGACCTAGCCCATAATTCCCAAGCCCATTTCCTGAGTCCAATACCCTTAACACCTTTCTTAAAAACCCTAAGGACTTAACACAAAAGACTTAGGGACTAATTGACAAAATACACATTAGACCTAGACCTATACATAGGAGTAACGCGTAAAAAAACAGGGGAGGACTGAAAATCAGAGAATCAGCCGCTAAGGACACCCCCCTCGGTGTCATCTTCTCCAAACGACCCCTACTCTCTTCATCGACCACAGACACCAACAGACCCCATAATCCTCTTCACTCACACCCCTCACCAGCCACGCCAATCACTACCAAACCCGCCGAAAAATCCGGCAAACCCTAAAAAAAGCAAATAAAGCTGACCACGGCTGCCTGAAACTCGCCGGAAAAACGAGCTCCAGCAGCTCGCCGGATTAACGAGCTCCAGACGCGACAAACAGAACCAAACGACCTCACCCCAGCTCACCATCGCCGCTGTTTCTTTCCCTTCCTCCACCCTCTGCTGTCTTTGTATTGTCGGAGTCGCATCGTCGACGATGAACGAGTAGAAAACAGTCCACTGTTTTATCACCATTGTTCCTGTGTGCTTTACTTTTATGTCGGATGGGTCTAAATCTAACAGGTTTTGGATTTTGTGACGTTTTTGTGCTGAGTTTGGCTAGAATCAGTTCTTTGGCATTCTTTCGCGTATGTCGTTTGGCTGTGGTTCCAGTATCACCATCGTTATGGTAGTAGCGTCATTGGTTCCGGTGAGTGTCGAGGTTTGAGTTCGTCAAAGTCCGTCGAGGTTGATTCCGATTCGAGTCCTTGTCACAGATCGAAGTTCTCGGTCCTAAACATTTTCAGATTCGATGAGCTGCTGCTCTCGAGGTCCATTCTCTTCCTATTTCTGTCAGTTGGTATTTCCATAATTAGTGTTGAAATTGCTTATTGTTAATTCTATGTTGAGTTTTGTCTTAAATTGAAATGTGAAATGTTTCTGCTTCTTTGTTTTGATTTAAACTACTGCAACTTATTTCATTTGAATGTTAAGGTATTTTTTTTAAAAGAAAAGAGCATGGGTTAGTGTATATTGCAAAGAAATAACGCGAAATGCTGATGCAAAACTTAGAGTAACAAGGGGGTCATAGAAAGTATGAACGCATTTGTAATATTTCCTGCTTCAGATCTGGATGTTCAATTCTTATCATATTGTGTTTGTTTGTAGTTATACATTGGCGAAAGAAAGATAGGTGAAGTTGAGTTGGTTTTAGGTGTTCTTATCATGTTTAAGTCCATAACATATGGCCCTCCGAACTTTAGGTTGAATTCCCTTTCAAGAATTGGAATTGAGGTGCGCCGCGCCGAATAAAATTTCAAATGCGTGGCCCTCATTTAATTATTTCTTTTAAAATCCTTAGAATTCGAGGCGTGCCATTTAGCAAATTTCCATGGCCCTCGCAAAGTTAAAAACGCGTAGTTGCTTTAGGCGCGTTATGTTAATAATTTATCTTCCTAAACTCGGGTGCGCATTTATGTGACCCAAATCCAAATCTCAACGAAGTTGAAATGTGTTAACACTCACGGGTGCACTGGTGCGACGTGGTTTGAGGCGCATTTTCACGACGTTGCAACTCTCTAAATTAATAAGAATAAAAGCGTTCAAAGTTAAAGGCACATAGATTAAAACATGTACTAAAATCAAACAAGTAAGCCAAATATGACAGTTGAGCGACCGTGCTAGAACCACGGAACCCGGGAATGCCTAACACCTTCTCCCGGGTTAACAGAATTCCTTACTC
>NW_017675954.1:21726-43215 GCF_001879085.1 Nicotiana attenuata | reverse complement strand
CAAGAACTTTACAGCATCAAGTTTATAATTTATCATATGAGATAATGGCAAAATAAAGCATGTATAGGCTTTTCCACAATTAACATGCGCACATAATACCGAGGCGACGACCCGATCCAACAGAAATAAACTGTGCACTTGCCGAGGGTCGACGGCGCGCCTATAGATGCATCATTCATACCGAGGTGATCGGCCCGATCCACAAATAAGGATGAAATATCAAGTTCACACACATGGCACATAAATGGTCAAGAATACCAAATCACACTTAATTAACTATACAAGTATGCTCCTATCCCCCTTTAAGTCTCTAGTACACGCTAGGTGTTCATAACAACAATTTAACATAAGAGATATATTTAATAGGCATGTTGTAGGTCCTAAGCTACCCGGACATTTATCATAGTAGTAGCTACGCACGGGCTCTCGTCACCTAACGCGTGCGTAGCCCCCGCATTTAGCAACAAACACTCAAACATTAATCCTAAGGGGACAATTCCCTCTTACGAGGTTAGAAAGGAGACTCACCTCGCTCCGAAGTGCACTTCCGATATCAAGAATAGGCCCAAACCCTCAATTCGTAGCCAAACGAGCACCAACTAATTAAAATAAGCAAGAACTAGTCAATAAGAGCTTACAAGGTTAAATTCTAATTGTTTAAGCAATTTCCTAACCATAAATACAAGTTTTCCTAATTTCCGACCCCGGGCCCACATACCCGGATTCCAATATTTTTCGAAGGAAGTTGTTCTCTATCACCTAAGGATCACAAATATGCTATTTCTAGTTCATTTCATGGTAAATTATAGGATTAAATCTTAGTTTTGACTGAACCCTAGGTCTAACTCTAATCTCTTGATTTTTACCTAATTTTAGTGTTAAATCTACCTAATGTTTATGTATTTGAACTAAAAGTAGGTGGGAATTACTTACCTTGCAATGATATGTGGAAACTCTCTCTTTGAAACCCCCAAAATCGCCCAAGTGTGTACTGAGAAATGAGAGAAATGAGTTTGGGTTCGTATTAATGAACCCTTCTGCCCCCAGTGATTTTCGCTTCTGCGGGTTCCGCTTCTGCGGAAGTGAGCCGCTTTTGCGGAAAAGGCCAAGGGGGCCTGGGCCGCTTTTGCGGTCTAAACCTCGCTTCTGCGAGGCCGCGTAAGCGGAAAGGCCACCGCTTCTGCGGTTCTGGGCCTGGGCAGATGGAGCGCTTCTGCGGTCAGGGGTCCGTTCCTGCGGTTTCCCCTAGGCCTGGCCCCTTCCACTTCTGCGATAAACGACCGCTTCTGCGGTCTCGCTTCTGCTGTCCAAGAGCCGCAGAAGCGGTTATAACAGAAGCAGCAGATAAGGCTTTTTTTCCTAAGTTTTCAACTTCACTCGAACCTCGACCATTTGACGCTCGGGGCTCCCGAGCCCCGCCCGAACATACCGACAAGTCTGAAATCACGAGGCGGACCTACTCGAACCCTCGAAACACTCAAAACAACGCTAAATCGAGGAATCAACCCCCAAAACCAAATGAATCAATTCATTGAACTTCAAGTTCTTAATTCTCCTTCAACGGGTCAAAACGCCCTTAAACTACTCGGATGGGCACCAAATTTTACGGATAGGTCTTAACTGATATTTCAGACTTGTACCAAGTTTCGGAATCGACATCCGAACCCGATACCTATGAAAGCAATGATTTCTTAGTTTATTTAAATCTTTGAAACTTTAACATAACAATTTCACGAAAAAATTCATTACTCGGGCTAGGGACCTCGGAATTCGGTTCCGGGCGTATGCCCAGGTCCCATATTTTCCTGCGGACCCTCAGAAATTGCCAAATCATGATTCCGGGTCCGTTTCCCCAAGATGTTGACCGAAGTCAAACTTGGCCCTTTTTAAAGAAACTTAAAGAAGCAACTAGGCTTATTCTTGGTCAAAACTCTTCTAACTTCCGAACCCCCCGTCCCCGCAAGTCATAAATTAGCTAAAGCAAGTGCGGAAAGTATTATTTAAGGGAACGGGGTTTGGAAATGCAAAACGACCAGTCGTGTCGTTACATTATCCACCTCTTAAACAAACGTTCGTCCTCGAACGGATATAGAAAAGTACCTGGACTGCTGAATAAGTGGGGATATCGGCTCCGCATGTCCTCCTCGGACTCCCAGGTCGCCTCCTCGACCGGTTGGCCCCTCCACTGGACTCTTATTGCAGAAATCCTCTTGGACCTCAACTGGCGGTCCTGTCTTTCAACAATGGCAACTGGCTCCTCCTCGTAGCCCAAGCTCTCATCTAACTGTATGGTACTGAAATCCAGCACATGTGAATAGTCGGCATGATACTTTCGGAGCATCGATACATGGAAGACTGGATGAACTCCTGATAAACTGGGAGGTAAAGCAAGCTCATAGGCAACCTCTCCAACTCGCCTCAATACCTCGAAGGGGCCAATAAACCTTGGGCTCAACTTGCCCTTCTTCCCGAACCTCATAATGCCCTTCATAAGAGAAACCTTCAAGAGGACCTTCTCACCAACCATAAATGATACATCGCACGCCTGCTGATCCGCGTAACTCTTCTGCCTGGACTGAGCTGTGCGGAGCCTCTCCTGAATCAACTTTACCTTATCCAAGGCATCCTGAACCAAATCTGTACCAAGCAGCTTAGCCTCACCAGGCTCAAACCACCCGATAGGAGAACGACAACGCCGACCATATAATGCCTCATACGGGGCCATCTCTATGCTGGACTGATAGCTGTTATTATATGCAAACTCCGCCGAGGGTAAGAACTGATCCCACTGCCCTCCAAAGTCAATCACACATGCTCTAAGCATATCCTCTAAAATCTGAACTGTCCGCTCCGACTGCCCGTCGGTCTGAGGATGGAATGCCGTGCTAAGCTCCACGCGGATCCCCAACTCACTCTGAATAGCCCTCCAGAAATGGGAAGTGAACTGAGGGCCTCTGTCTGATATGATGGAGACCGGCACACCGTGCAACCTCACTATCTCCCGAATGTAAATCTGGGCATATCTCTCCGCCGTATAAGTAGTCGCCACTGGAATGAAGTGGGTGGACTTGGTCAATCTATCCACTATAACCCACACTGAATCAACCTTCCGATGAGTCCGCGGCAACCCAACCACGAAATCCATGGTGATGCGCTCCCACTTCCATTCCGGAATGGGCATCCGCTGGAGTAGGCCACCTGGCCTCTGGTGCTCGTGTTTAACTTGCTGGCAATTCAAACATTTAGCTGCATACTCCGCAATGTCCTTCTTCATCCTCCGCCACCAGTAATGCTGCCTAAAGTCACGATACATCTTCGTGGCACCTGGATGAATGGAGTACCTCGAACTGTGGGCCTCCTCTAGAATCCTCTCTCTCAAGCCATCAACATTAGGAACACATACAGGGACCTAAAGCCGTAACACACCATCCTCGCCAATAGAAATCTCCTTGGCACCTCCCTGAAGTACCGTCTCTCTGAGGGCCGCCAAATGTGGATCATCGAACTGGCGGGCCTTAATCTGCCCCAATAACAAGGACTGAGCAACCACACATGCTAGAACTCGGCTGGACTCTGAAATGTCCAATCTCACGAGTCTGTTAGCAAAAGACTGAATGTCCAAGCTAATGGTCTCATCTCAGCAGGAATGAATGCCAAGCTACCCATACTCTCTGCCTTCCTACTCAAGGCATCCACGACCACATTTGCCTTGCCTGGGTGATAAAGAATGGTAATGTCATAATCCTTTAGTAACTCAAGCCACCTGCGCTGCCTCAAATTAAGATCCCTCTGCTTGAACAAATGCTGCAAGCTGCGATGGTCTGTATAAACCTCACATGACACTCCATATAAATAATGCCTCCATATCTTAAGAGCATGAACAATCGCCGCCAACTCTAGATCGTGCACAGGGTAATTTTTCTCATGAACCTTCAGCTGACGTGAAGCATATGCAATAACTCGCCCCTCCTGCATCAATACACATCCCAAGCCAACGCGAGAAGCGTCGCAATACACTGTATACATCCCTGAACCGGAAGGCAATACAAGAACTGGTGCCGTAGTCAAGGCCGTCTTGAGCTTCTGGAAGCTCTCCTCACAATCATCGGACCAACAGAACGGGGCCCCCTTTTGGGTCAATCTGGTCAGAGGTGATGCAATAGATGAAAAGCCCTGCACAAATCGCCGGTAATAGCCTGCTAACCCCAAGAAGCTCCTGATCTCGGTCACTGAAGTAGGACGTGGCCAACTCTGAACTGCCTCAATCTTCTTGGGATCCACCTTAATACCTTCCCCTGACACTACATGCCCCAAGAATGCTACTGACTCCGGCCAAAACTCACACTTGGAGAACTTAGCATAAAGCTGCTACTCTCGCAAGGTCTGAAGCACTACTCTCAAATGCTGCTCGTGCTCCCCCGGGCTACGTGAGTATATCAAGATGTCATCAATGAAGACGATGACAAAAGAATCAATATAGGGCCTGAACACCCTGTTCATCAAATCCATAAATGCCGCTGGAGCATTAGTCAAGCCAAAGGACATCACCAGAAACTCATAGTGGCCATACCTAGTCCTGAATGCAGTTTTCGGAACATCCGAATCCCGAATCTTCAGCTGATGATACCCTGACCTCAAGTCGATCTTAGAGAACACCCTAGCACCCTGCAACTGATCGAACAAATCATCAATACGGGGCAATAGATACTTGTTCTTGATGGTGACTTTGTTCAACTGGCGGTAATCAGTGCACATCCGCATAGTCCCATCCCTCTTCTTCACGAATAGCACTGGTGCACCCCAAGGCGATACACTGGGCCTAACAAACCCCTTTGCTAACAACTCCTCCAACTGCTCCTTCAGCTCCTTAGGAGCCATATGGTACGGTGGGGTAGATATAGGCTGAGTGCCTGGAGCCAAATCAATACAGAAATCAATATCACGGTCCGGAGGCATGCCAGGAAGATCAGAAGGAAAAACATCGATGAACTCTCGGACTACTGGCACTGAATCAATCGTCGGAGACTCTGCGGTGGTGTCTCGCACATAAGCTAGATAAGCCAAACATCCCTTCTCCACCATGCGCTGAGCCTTCAGGAAAGAAATGACCCTGCTAGGCGTATCAAACTGTGGAACCCTTCCACTCCAATCTCGGCAACCTTGGCATTGCTAGAGAAACAGTCTTGGCATGGCAATCTAGAACGGCGTGATATGGAGATAACCAATCCATGCCAGAATAACCTCAAAATCGATCATATCGAGCAGCAGAAGATCTGCTCTAGTCTCAAGACCACAGAAAGTAACCACACAAGACCGGTAGACCCGGTTCACAACCACAAAATCACCCACAGGAGTGGACACATGAACAGGAGCACCCAAAGGCTTAGGAGGAATAGCCAAAAAACGAGCAAACAAAGATGATACATAAGAATAAGTGGACCTTGGATCAAATAGTACCGATGCATCTCTACCGCTGACGGAGATAATACCTGTGATGACGGCATCTGAGGCCAATGCATCCGGCCTGGCTGGAAGGGCATAGAATCTAGCTAGAGCACCGGCTGTCTGGCCTCCACCTGACTGAGGAGTAGCTGGCTGACCTCTCCCTGTCTGGCCTCCACCTCTGGATCAACCTCTACCACTCTGCCCTCCACCTCTGGGTGGCTGGGCCGCTGGTGCCGGAGTCATGGGCTGCTGCCCCTGCTGTACTGCCTTGCCCCTAAGCCTGGGGCAGTATCTTCTCATGTGGCCTGGGTCACTACACTCAAAACAACGTGGTGCGGCAACCTGCTGCCCTGATGACTGTCCCTGATGACTCGTAGACCCCGTGGGAGGAGCCTGGATAGCCAGTGGGCGATATGAAGTCTCCGGCATAGCACTGAAGTAGGGACCAGAAGAACTCTGAGGACCGGAATACCCACTGGAAGAACCCTTAATAGCTGGCTGGCGGTAGGAACTCTCTGGCATGGCACTGAAATAGGGGCGTGCTGGAGCACCCCGGGCGGGAGGTGGTGGTGCTGAAGATGGGGGCCTACTGGGCTGACCCCTCCCATACTGACGTTTGCCCCTAGCTGGGGCACCTCTGAACTCTCCAAAGAATCTGGCTCTCTTGTCCTGCTGTATCTGCTCCCTACCCCTCTGACGATATCCCTCAATCCGGCGAGCAATCTCGACCACAAGCTGGTACTCTGTACCCATCTCCACCTCTCGGGCCATACCCAATCGAATACTGGGTTGCAATCCGGCGACAAACCTCCGCACTCTCTCTGCATCTGTAGGAAGTATCATAAGTGCATGGCGAGATAACTCAGAAAACCTCGCCTCGTAGTCGGTCACAGACATCTGACCCTGCTCAAGGTGCTCAAAGTGATACCGCAGCTCTTCCCTCTCAGAGGGCGGAATATACCTGTCCAGGAACAACTGTACGAACTGACCCCAAGTGATGGGAGGAGAACCGGCGGGCCTACCAAGAACATAGGACTGCTACCATCTACGGGCCCTGCCCTTAAGCTGAAAAGTAGTGAAGTCGACTCCATGCGACTCCAATATCCTCATAGCGTGCAGTCTGTCCCTGCACCTGTCGATGAAATCCTGAGCGTCCTCATACTCACCTCCGAAGACTGGAGGGTGAAGTCTGGTCCATCTGTCTAGTAACTTCTGCGGATCGAACTCCACAGCTGGCCTAGGTTGGGGTACCTCTGCAGCAACTGGCTGAACCCCCTCTGCGGGTAGTGCACCCGGAGTCTGATATACCGCGGCTGCATGACCTGGAGCCTGAGCAGTAGGGGTCTGTGCTCCCCCTCCTGCCTGCGAAGCAGCTGGGTCTGCTGGAAATAAACGAGCCTGAGTCATGGTGTCCATGAACCGGAGCATACGGCCCATGACCTCCTGAAATCCTGGCGCAGTCATGAAATCTGCCGGAGTAGGCGCAGCTGCGGGCGCCTCGCCCTGCTCCTCAGTAGTGGGATCCCTCGCAGGGTCTGCTGGTGGTGCATCTGGAATAGCTCTAGGACGCCCTCGTCCCCTACCGCAGGCCGGTGCCCTCCCCCGGCCTCTACCTCGGCCTCTGGCAACGGGGGGAGCAGCTTCTCCCGGGTCCGGAACATCGGCGATACGAGTCCTCACCATCTGTGAGAGAATAGAAGAGGAGCTTAGTATACTGACCACTGCACGATGGAAAATAAATAAAGCGTAGTCTTTCCTAACACCCTATAGCCCCTCGAAGATAAATACGGACGCCTCCGTACCGATCTACAAGACTCTATTAGGTTTTCCCGTAACTTGTGAGACCTATGTGAACCTAGTGCTCTGATACCATGTTGTCACGACCCATTTTCCATAATAGGTCATGATGGCGCCAGACACCATTTGTCAGGCCAGCCAACGCGGAAGTATAATTAAATTCTCATGTTACCCTTACCAAAAACCATTATAGTAGATTTTCCCCCCAATTAAAGTCATAAACTAATAAAGATCAATAAAATGTAAAGACAGTTATACAACCCAAAATAACGTCTACTACTGTGTGTGCCAGAACCTGGTGTCACAAGCTACAGGCAACTAATAGAATATACACAAAATGAATAATGCCCTATCCTACTGTCTGAATCAGGATAGACAGAAACAATAACAAAAAAAAAATACAAGGAAGACTTCTTCGGCTGCGGATCGGCAAGAAGAGAGTGCAGCTCACCGTAGAAGTCCCAGATGCGCTCACTGATATGCACCAGAGTGATGTCCGGATCCACCTGACTTAAATCCTGTACATTTAAGTACAGAAGTGTAGCATGAGTACATAAACAATATGTACCCAGTAAGTATCCCGTCTAATCTCGTAGAAGTAGAGACGAGAGGTCGACTCGATACTTACTAAGGTCAATTAATATATATATATATATATTCAAATCATGGAATTTACAAGTATCAACAGTTTGTGGCAAGTGGTACAAGCCAAGAACTTTACAGCATCAAGTTTATAATTTATCATATGAGATAATGGCAAAATAAAGCATGTATAGGCTTTTCCACAATTAACATGCGCACATAATACCGAGGCGACGACCCGATCCAACAGAAATAAACTGTGCACTTGCCTAGGGTCGACGACGCGCCTATAGATGCATCTATTCATACCGAGGCGATCGGCCGATCCACAAATAAGGATGAAATATCAAGTTCACACACATGGCACATAAATGGTCAAGAATACCAAATCAAACTTAATTAACTATACAAGTATGCCCCTATCCCCTTTTAAGTCTCTAGTACACGCTAGGTGTTCATAACAACGATTTAACATAAGAGATATATTTAATAGGCATGTTGTAGGCCCTAAGCTACCCGGACATTTATCATAGTAGTAACTACGCACGGGCTCTCGTCACCTAACGCGTGCGTAGTCCCCGCATTTAGCAATAAACACTCAAACATCAATCCTAAGGGGACAATTCCCTCTTACGAGGTTAGAAAGGAGACTCACCTTGCTCCGAAGTGCACTTCCGATATCAAGAATAGGCCCAACCCTCAATTCGTACCCAAACGAGCACCAACTAATTAAAATAAGCAAGAACTAGTCAATAAGAGCTTACAAGGTTAAATTCTAGCTATTTAAGCAATTTCCTAACCATTAACCCAAGTTTCCTAAATTTCGACCCCGGGCCCACGTGCCCGGATTCCGAGATTTTTCGAAGGAAGTTGTTCTCTATCACCTAAGGATCACAAATATATGATTTCTAGTTCACTACATGGCAAATTATGTTATAAAACCTTAGTTTTCATTAAACCCTAGGTCTAGCTCAAATCCCTTGATTTTACCTAATTTTTTAGTGTTAAATCTACCTAATGTTTATGTATTCGAACTAAAAATGAGTGGGGATTACTTACCTTGCAATGTTATGTTGAAACCTCCTCCTTGGAATCACCAAAATCGCCTAAGTGTTGAGAGTAATGTGGAAGAAATGAGTTTGGGTTCGTATTAATGAACCCTTCTGCCCCCAGTGATTTCCGCTTCTGCGGAAGGAATCCCGCTTCTACGGACATGAGCCGCTTTTGTGGAAATGGGCAAGGGGGCCTGGGCCGCTTCTGCGGTCATAACCTCGCTTCTGCGAGGACGCTTAAGCGGAAAGCCCACCGCTTCTGCGGTTCTGGGCCTGGGCGGATGGACCGCTTCTGCGGTCAGGGGTCCGCTCATGCGGTTTCCCCAGGGCCTGGCCCCTTCCGCTTCTGCAATAAAACGACCGCTTCTGCGGACCTCGACCATTTGACGCTCGGGGCTCCCGAGCCCCGCCCAAACATACCGACAAGTCTGAAATCACGAGGCGGACCTACTCGAGCCCTCGAAACGCTTAAAACAACGCTAAATTAGGGAATCAACCCCAAAACCAAATGATTCAAATCATTGAACCTTCAAGTTCTAAATTTTCTCCTAACGGGTCAAAACGCCCTTAAACCACTCGGATCGACACCAAATTTTACAGGTAAGTCTTAACTGATATTTCGGACTTGTACCAAGTTTCGGAATCGAAATTCGAACCCGATACCTAGGAAAACAATAATTTCTTAGTTTAGTTAAATCTTAGAAACTTAAACTTAACAATTTCATATAAAAATTCATTACTCGGGCTAGAGACCTCGGAATTCGATTCCGGGTATACGCCCAGGTCCCATATTTCCCCACGGACCCTCAAAAATTTTCAAATCACGATTCCGGGTCCGTTTCCCCAAAATGTTGACCGAAGTCAAACTTGGCCTTTTTAAAGAAACTTAAAGAAGCAACTAGGCTTATTCTTGCTCAAAACTCTTCTAACTTCCGAACCACCCATCCCCGCAAGTCATAAATTAGCTAAAGCAAGTGCGAAAAGTATTATTTAAGGGAACGGGGTTCGAAAATGCAAAACGACCGGTCGGGTCGTTATAGTCTGTCTAGGACAGGTGTACCCAAAATAACAGACCATCTTGATGCAACCTATGTGCTACATGTTGCATTTTTTCAAGGTTAAAAGGGTCATTTGGCAGACCAATGAAAGTTGGGGCAAATGAAAAAATGAAAAAAAAAGAGAAAAGAAAAATAGAAAAAGAGAGAGTGAAGTGTGAAGGTAAAGCGAGTTGGGCCCAATTTTGTTGTTAAAAAAAGAGCTTGAAAATTAAAAAAAAAAAAGATTTTGCACCTTTTCATCATTTTCCGAAAATCAGAAAAATAAAAAAAAAGAGGAAAAAGAGAATCCAAAAAGATTTTACATGTTTCATCATTTTTCAAAAAAAAAAAGGAAAAAAAATATATGTTTTCTCTAAATTAGTTGTTTTTTTAATTCTCGCCCGTATCCAATCTGCCCGAACTACGCATACCTGATTCTCGTCTTTCGGGGCGTGATACTTAGGCAACCCACATAGGGTCCGGTCTTCCTAGTAAATGTTAGGTTCTTCGCTTTGCGAGGTCTTAGCCAAATTTTGCATTTCTAGCCATCTTTTGGCTAAATAAGCTATTTTTCAAAAATTGCCTCAATCATGTCTTGCATGTGTCTAGTAGGGAATGTTATTGTCTCACATAGTGTTGGTTTAAGTTTTCTCATACAGGTGTGGATTTACTTATCGGAGTTTGAGCATGACATACACCCCAGGATCACTGCATTCAGGAGCTGCTCGAGGAGCCATTTTATGTTTTTGAGTCAATTGTTCATGTTTTACTTTTTAGTCCTGTATAGTGGCATTCAGTCTTTTAGGTGATGTCAGAGTTTGTAATAGTCTAGTTGAGTTTGGCTAGTCTTTTGTTATTGTATTTCTTATTTGTATTTGGAGATGTGTTACAAGTCAAAAAATCAAAAAAAAAGAAGAGAAATTTTGCGTTTTTATATTTTCGTTATAAGTTTTCTTTAGAATACTAATTCTAGAAGTGAAAAAAAAAATTTCTTTGAGATGGTTTTTCCTTTAGGCAATTAATACCAAAATAAAAATTGATTTTATATTTCCTTTAGTATATTAAGACTAAAAATTCAAAAAAAAAAAGAGAGAATTTTCTTTTAGTACCTCTTTAAAGAGTTTTCTTTAAGGTATTAATTTAAAAAATCTAAAAAGATTTTCTTTTGAGGTTCTTCTTTGGGAAACTAATGAAAAATGAAAAAAATCTTTTTATTTTCATTAGAACTTTAGGACATTGTACATAGAAGAAAAGAAAACACATGATTTCCTTCCTAAAAAAAGGTCAAAAAAAATATTTTCTCTTCAGGGATTTTGCCTTAATAGAGAATTTGTGTCAAAAGGAAAAAGAAATTCATTAAGCTTGAGTTTAGAATAGGTTATAGAAAATTCAATCTAGAAAATTCAAAAAAGAATAATTTGCGTCTTTTGTTTCTCTTTTCTTATCAGAGTAGTCATTAAGGTAAAAAGAAATTAAAAAAAAGAAAGGAAAAGAAAAAGAAAATGAGAACGTCAGTTTGTTTCCTTTATTCCTGATCTTCCAAAACTACGCGAAAATCTGATTCATGCGGGGTCATGATACGTAGGCAACCTACATAGGGTTCGATCGAATCATTTCTTTATTAAAGAAAAAGAAAAGAAAAGAAAAAGAAAAAAAAGAAAAAAGAAAAGCTGGTGAAATTATGGGACGTGAGAAATGAGAGGGAAGAAAAGAGCGATAATCAAAAAGAAAAAGGGGAAGGAAAATGAGCAAGCCAGGAAGTGCTAGAAAAGAAAAGAAAAGAAAAGAGAAGATTCGAATGGACAAATTGGGATGATGCCAAGTGACCTTATGACCCTCGAAGTCATTCTAGAACCATTAATTGTTGCTAGGTGCATTGCACGCAATGTGATATTTTTGCTGGTAAATGCCCTAACGCTAAAGAGGCGACCCCATTTTGTTCCTTTTGATATCTTCATAGTAGAAAGGTGGTTGGTTTGTGGTTCTCGAAGTAGTAACTCCTCTCCACAACATAAAGTCAAAAGGCAATGGCGGATAACAACATAATTGGGTTGGTTGATACCGGTGCCCGAAAGCAGTTGGTTGAACAGGACATTGGTTTGGCTGATGAGGTAAGGATGTTAAGACAACACATGACGGACGTGTATCAGGCCTGGATGACCGGGAAGGCACCAACCCCGCCACCACCTAGCTTCATAGATGCTACCTCTAGCCAAACTTTGGCACTTCCCAATCACCCCAGTAGCTCCGTCACTCATCCTCCAATTACCTCTCCCCAAAATTGCCTTCATGTCATATCCACTATCCCCAACAATGAATACCCACTCAAAGCTCATGATGCCAAATATTACCCCTCAGAGGTTGCCCACAAGGTTCCTGACTCATACAAGAAGAGCCCTCGGGATGAGCTTTATGCTGAAAATGAAAAGGTGATAGGAAAAGAAGGGCGAGATGAGATATCCAGGGAGTTGAAAGGCGTAGAACAGTCCTTAAAGAACAAGCAAGGAATAGGAGACCAGGTTAACATGTCTTACAAAGAGTTGGGTACGTTCCCTGACGTTCGCCTGCCTGCGGGGTTTAAAGTGCCAAAGTTTAACTTGTATGATGGGGGTGGAGATCCGGTAGCCCACATGAGGGTCTATTGCAGTGAAATGAGAAGTGTTGGAGAGAAAGATGACTTGTTGATGGCATATTTCAGTAAGAGCTTGACTGGGGCAACTTTGGAATGGCATAATCGTAAAGATGTCGGGAAGTGGCATACATTGGGCGACATGGCTCAAGATTTTGTGCGGCGCTTTCAGTACAATATAGACATTGTCCCAGGCCGCTCCTCCCTATCTCAGATGGAAAAGAAACCAAGGAAAGTTTTAAGGATTTTTGGCTTAGATGGAACGAACAAGTTGCTCGGGATAGTCCTTCCATTGATAGAAAAGATAGAGCTGAGCCCCGCCGACGACAGGGTCCAGTGGTCGTTCTTGCCAAACGTCTTCAGCCTCAGCTCCAACCCCAAACCTCTCCCCGAGCTCCACATAATCCACCTCAGTATTATCCTCCAAACAATGACCGGTCATATGTCCAACCACTAGGTCACTCCCTCCGCCAACGACAGGGTCCGGTGGTCGTTCTTACTAAACGCTTTCAGCCACAATACCGACCCCGTGAACATCCCCAAACTCCACATAAGCCACCCCAGTATTATCCGCCGAACAACATCCGGCCATCTGTCGAACCACCAGGTCACTCCCTAGGGCGAGCACCAGCATCCCAAAATTTTCGTGTGCCTTCACAGCATTTTCAAGCATCCAACAATCCTAGAAAACTGAGGCATGGAGGGAAACAAAGGCAAAAGGATAATTTCACGCCCATCGGAGAATCCTACACAAGTTTGTTTGAAAAGTTAAAGCATTCTGGCCTGATTGAGCCGCTCCTCGGCTATACTCCAGACCCATATGCGAAAGGCTTTGATCTTGCTGTTCAATGCATGTACCACTCTAATGTCCGGGGTAATAGCATTGAAGATTGTCGCTCTTTGAAAAGGGAAATAGAAAGAATGATTCAAGAAGGGGTAGTTGTGGTCAATGACAGTGACAGGGAGCATGCGAATCCTCTTGGGAACTTGTTGATTAAAGTTGATAATGGTCTTGGCAGTATTGATGCGAAACTCAGTGGCTAAGATGCCGTGCTTGGTAATTGGGAAGACGCTCCATTTCTTGGTCAGCCGGAGTGGAGTTTTGGTGGTTTATTTTGTTGTCATTTCTGTTGTCCGGGTTATTTCAGGGTTGTAATCCGGATATTGTCTTGTGATTCAAACCCTTCTATCCTTTCGTTTTGCCTAGTTTGTTTAGTCGTAGTAACTCGTTGGCTGTTGTCTAGGTTTGTTCCAGGGTGGTAACCCCAGTTCATTTTGCTTGTTCGAACCCTTTCACCATCTGTCTAATGCAATTTTCTGTTTTATGTTATTTTTGTTAGTTTCCTTTTCCTTTTATAGTCCTTTTCTGGTCGACTCTACTGACATGACATGCACGTGTAATTCTCGGCCTGGTCTTAAAATGTCAGTTTAGTCATGAAGTAATGAAACAATTTTGAAGATGATAGGGACATTTGAGGGAAATAAGTAAAGGCATTTTGAGATCACTTCAAGCCCGAATTGTGTGAAACTGGGGCAGATAGAACATAAAGAAACCCTATTGAAATGCATCATGCTGCATCGGGTTGAAGCTAAAGGCAAGTTTGCCCCAAATTGACAGGGGCCGTTCGTGGTAATGAGAGTGAAAGTATTGTCCAATGGTGCTTAACAGATGTAGAAGGCAAATGTGTGGATATGACTATCAATTCTGATACAGTCAAAATATGTTACGTTTGTTTTCCTTGGTTTGTTTAATTGTGTTGTTTGTACTTGGCATGTTTTGAAGATTGGAATGACGAAGGAATTTTGTTCTGCTATCTAAACACTTTATCCTTTGTTACCCCTTTTGAGTTTTATCTATTTTCTTTCATACCCCTCTTTCGGAATCAGTAGCAAAGATCAGAAACACAAGCGCGAAAGATAAGTAAAGGAAAAAGAGAAAAGAAAAGAATGAAAAGAGAGAGAAGGAAAAAAGGAAGAAGAAAAGAAAAAAAAGAAGAGAAAAAGAGAAGAAAAAAAAAGAAAAAGAAAAAACAACAACAAAACAACAAAAAGAGAAAAGGAAGAAAGAAAAGAAAAGAAGAGAAAGAGGAAGAAAATGAAAAGAGAAATCACAACAACAAAGTAATTTCTATGTCATGAACTACGTTTGACCTGATTCCTTTTAAGGATACGTAGGCAGCCTCACGGTTCGGTCCCATCAAAATAAAGATCCAAAAGTCCCCAAGCAAGAAACTAGGGCGGAAGTTGTGGTTGTTGTAAGAAATCTGATTCCGAAAGTTGTAATTTTGAACCCATTTGAATTGTTTTGAGCCTTTAATATCCTTTCTTTCTAACCCTATCCAAAAGCCCATGTTACGGTCTAAAGAAAGACCTTCTGATCAGTCTTCGAGAGATGCCAAGTCGAGCAAGTAGAGGTGATTCATGTCAGGGGCAACACTCCGGTCCAAGCAGGAAAAATAATAAAAATGAGAGAGTCTTATTGGTAAAAACCCTCACGGGCACCGTAAGGCGATGGGAGCTGAGAGAAATAAAAAATGGGAGAGTCTTATTGGTGAAAACCTTCACGGGCACCTTGAGGGGACTGTAAGTTGAGAGAAAGAACAGAATGAGAGAGGCTTGATGGTGAAAACCCTTCGGGCACTACAAGTCGAATAAGGATTGAGAATCAGATGGGAAATCACCAGACGAAGATTGTGAAAGATGACTAACGACGGAGCATCGAAGCCCAGTTTCACGATTTGGGGGTATAACAGGAGTTGAATATCAGATTTTCTTGACAGAATATCCGCCGGTGCATGTCATGGTCATTTGAGTTGGTATCCACATCCGATAGGTTTCTACTTTGTAGTTTTCTTGTTAGGAATCATCTCTTTCCATTGTCCTCTTCTCTGTTCCTTTTGTCTTGTTTACTTCCTCTTCCTGAGTCTGTTTGGTCAGAACAAGTGAGAAATGACTTCAAAATATGCCACCAGCTTTCCAATTGCACAAAAACGGGATCTGGTTAGCACATCAAAGCGTCATAAGTCCGGAAAGAACAACAAGCGCACTGAGCTGGTAACAATAAACATGCTTTGGGATTCGTGTGAAATACAAAGGCTTGGTATATATCAATTCATGGACAATGCAATAGAAGGAGGGCTAGGGTGAACGGATCAAAGGTATTTTCTGTGATAAGATTGACAAAAAGGGTGGTAAACCAGTGACAAACAAGATCTTCCAAGAAGAAATCGAAGTTATCATGGCTAGCGATGGAGAAACAGACCTCAAGGCCAGGGCCAGTGGTTTAAGTCAAGAAGGAACAGCATATGCACCGAGTGGGTGGCATTTGACGTGCTTTGAGATTCATGTGAAACACAAAGGTTTAGTAAATGTTGGTTTATGAGCAATGCAACAGATAGTGGATATTGGGTTTGAACGGAGAAGAGGTATTTTCTGTGATAAGATTGACAAAGAAAGTGGTTAACCAATGACAAGCAATATCTTCCAAGCAGAAATCAAAGTTATCATGGCAAGTGATAGAGCAATAGACCTCAAGGCCAAGGCCAGTGGTTTGAGTCAAGAAAGAACAACATACACACTGAGGGGGTGGCAATTGACGTGCTTTGGGGTTTACGTGAGATACAAAGGTTGATAAATGTTAGTTCATGAGCAATGCAACAGATAGAGGGTATTGGGTCTGAACGGAGAAGAGGTATTTTCTGTGTTAAGGGTAACAAAGAAAGTGGTTAGTCAATAAACAAGCAAGGTCTTCGAGTGGGAATCAGTTATCATGGCAAGTGAAGGAACAATAGACCTCAAGTCCAGAGCCAGTGGTTTAAGTCAAGCAGGAACAACATGCGCAATGAGTGGGTGGCAATTGTCGTGCTTTGGTAAATGTCAGGTCATGAGCAATGCAACAGATAGGGGGTATTGGGTCTGAGCGGAGAAGAGGTATTCTCTGTCATAAGGGTGGCACAGAAAGTGGTTAGTCAATAAACTAGCAAGGTCTTCGAGTGGAAATCAAAGCGATCATGGGAAGTGAAGGAGCAATCGCCCTCAAAGTCAAGGCCACAAACCAACCACCATATTTTTAAACTGACAAAATTTTTCTTTGATTGAAATAGGGGCAGAAAATTTCATTTGTTTCGGAGAAACCCTCCGTAGGGGAAGAGCAAGCACCAGATAGGTTTGTCGGTAAATTTTCAGGACCCTCCTGGAAAATGGGACCTAGTTTAAAAATCGAAACAATCATAAGTAGCAAAATCTATCATAAATGTACCCCAAGGAATATAAGTTGGTTTCAAAGTTTGCATGTTTGAGATAGGATTCAATTAGGAGTTTTCAGGACCCTCCTGGATAATGGGACCTAGCTTTAAAATTTCCATTAGATAACAAGATTTAGCGTAAGTTCTGTTGTAGGGTAATGTAATTCAACCGTAAAATTGTCACTCTTAAAATAAGACTTGATTTTTGATTTTCAGGGCCCTCCTGGATAATGGGGTGTAGTTTAAGACCCTCTTAGATAACAAGATTTAGCGGAAGTAACACCTTTAGAAGATATAACTTAGATTTAAAATTGTCGTTTAATTAAGAGTTGTCAGGACCCCCCCCGGATAATGGGACCTAGCTTTCAAATTCTTAGTAATATTTGGTAACATGATTCAGTTTAACACTCACATATGTGCCCAGCTACCAAACTGGGGCAGAAAATTTTCTTTGTTTTGTCTATTTTTGTTGAAATCAGGCGCCCACCTGGAGAACAAGGGAATACAATTCAAGTTTTGGTAATCAGGCGCCCACCTGGAGAACAAGGGAATACAATTCAAGTTTTGGTAATCAGGCGCCCACCCGGAGAACAAGGGAATACGATTCAAGTATTGGTAATCAGGCGCTGACCTGGAGAACAAGGGAATACAATTCAAGTTTTGATAATCAGGCGCCCACCTGGAGAACAAGGGAATACAATTCAAGTTTTGGTAATCAGGCACCCACCTGGATAACAAGGGAATACAATTCAAGTTTTGGTAATCAGGCGCCCACCTGGAGAATAAGGGAATATAATTCAAGTTTTGGTAATCAGGCGCCCACCTGGAGAACAAGGGAATACAATTCAAGTTTTGGTAATCAGGCGCCCACCTGGAGAACAAGGGAATACAATTCAAGTTTTGGTAATCAGGCACCCACCTGGAGAACAAGGGAATACACTTCAAGTTTTGGTAATCAGGCACCCACCTGGAGAACAAGGGAATGCGATTCAAGTTTTGGTAATCAGGCGCCCACCTGGAGAACAAGGGAATACAATTCAAGTTTTAGTAATCAGGCACCCACCTGGAGAACAAGGGAATACAATTCAAGTTTTGGTAATCAGGCGCCCCCTGGGGAACAAGGGAATACAATTCAAGTTTTGGTAATCAGGTGCCCACCTGGAGAACAAGGGAATACAATTCAAGTTTTGGTAATCAGGCGCTCACCTGGAGAACAAGGGAATACAATTCAAGTTTTGGTAATCGGCACCCACCTGGAGAACAAGGGAATACAATTCAAGTTCAGTAATCAGGCGTCCACCTGGAGAACAAAGGGAGAACAATTCAAGTTTCAAAGGAAGATAGCACAGATTTCAAGGGAAGGCAGTCCAAGTTTCGAAGGAAGACAGTTCAAGTATTGGCAATCAGGCGTCTACCTGGAGAATAAGGGAATTCACTTCAGAATGCAATTCAAGTCAGCAACAAAAGAGGCTTGCGGAAAGAATGCGAGTCAACAGTCCGAGATGATCAACGGAAGTTAGTCACAATCCAAAATAATAAAAGAAGAGGAGAAACAAAAAGAAAGAAAAAGTGAATCCAAAATGCAGAAGTTAATGAAAGATGTGAGCTACTCAAGACAGGGCACAGGTCACAAGCTCTGCATGTCCCGTCTTGGTTTGAAAAGCTGAAGAAGATTGAACCAACACCTGCAGCTAACAAGCATCAAGATTCAGATCAGAGTCCGCATGAAGAACCAACCAAAACTCAAGATCAAGCTTCAGAAGACTCATAGATAGGAATCTTGTAACTCGTAGCTGATAGGCTTAGTTAGTATTTTTCATTTTTGATTCTGATGTAATAACGGGACCGCGGACCGGAACCTCGACGGACCTCGGTCGGCTCTCAACCTCGGTACTCCATCACCTCATTCACTTCTAAACTACACGTGGCCTGATTCCTTTATAGCCAAGGATATGTAGGCAGCTCAGATACCAGGGCTCGGTCACATTCTCCTTTGTTTTAGTTTTAGTCTCCCTAAATAAGGGTCGGGTCAAAAAACCTGTCTAGTCGTTCTTTGTCTGAAAACTCTTCGCGTTTCCAATCAAAGAGGGGCAGCTGTAGACATGTGATTTTTGACCATCTCCAAGATTTTTCATATTTTAGCACGTAAATATTTAATTTAGGCCTAATATAGCTATTCTAATTAATTTTCACTCTTTTACTTTATTTTATTACAAGTAAACAAAAATTACAAAAATAGTTTCATTAATGTTTTGTAGTTATTTTTAATCTTGAAAAATACCAAAAATAGTTTTGTTTTAACGTTCAGTCTTATTTTAATAGTTATTTTACTTAAGTAGGATTAATTAATAAATGAAATCGTACTTTTAGTCTCGTTCGCGGGGAAAGAATAAAACTTGGGCTCGAGCAACCAATTTTTAGACATAATTTTCGGACCTAGCCCATAATTTCCAAGCCTATTTCCTGAGCCCAAGACCCTTAACACCTTTCTTAAAAACCCTAAGGACTTAACACAAAAGACCTAGGGACTAATTGGCAATATACACAAAAAAATACACATTAGACCTAGACCTATACATAGGAGTAACGCGTAAAAAAACAGGGGAGGACTGAAAATCAGAGAATCAGCCGCTAAGGACACCCCCCCTCGGTGTCATCTTCTCCAAACGACCCCTACTCTCTTCATCGACCACAGACACCAACAGACCCCATAATCCTCTTCACTCAAACCCCTCACCATCCACGCCAATCACTACCAAACCCGCCGAAAAATCCGGCAAACCCTAAAAAAATAACAAATAAAGCTGACCACGGCTGCCTGAAACTCGCCGGAAAAACGAGCTCCAGCAGCTCGCCGGATTAACGAGCTCCAGACGCGACAAACAGAACCAAACGACCTCACCCCAGCTCACCATCGCTGCTATTTCTTTCCCTTCCTCCACCCTCTGCTGTCTTTGTATTGTCGGAGTCACATCGTCGACGATGAACAAGTAGAAAACAGTCCACTGTTTCATCACCATTGTTCCTGTGTGCTTTACTTTTATGTCGGATGGGTCTAAATCTAACAGGTTTTGGATTTTGTGACGTTTTTGTGCTGAGTTTGGCTAGAATCAGTTCTTTGGCATTCTTTCGCGTATGTCGTTTGGTTGTGGTTCCAGTATCACCATCGTTATGGTAGTAGCGTCATTGGTTCCGGTGAGTGTCGAGGTTTGAGTTCGTCAAAGTCCGTCGAGGTTGATTCCGATTCGAGTCCTTGTCGCAGATCGAAGTTCTCGGTCCTAAACATTTTCAGATTCGATGAGCTGTTGCTCTCGAGGTCCATTCTCTTCCTATTTCTGTCAGTTGGTATTTCCATAATTAGTGTTGAAATTGCTTATTGTTAATTCTATGTTGAGTTTTGTCTTAAATTGAAATGTGAAATGTTTCTGCTTCTTTGTTTTGATTTAAACTACTGCAACTTATTTCATTTGAATGTTAAGGTGTTTTTTTTAAAAGAAAAGAGCATGGGTTAGTGTATATTGCAAAGAAATAACGTGAAATGTTGATGCAAAACTTAGAGTAACAAGGGGGTCATAGAAAGTATGAACGCATTCGTAATATTTCCTGCTTCAGATCTGGATGTTCAATTCTTATCATATTGTGTTTGTTTGTAGTTATACATTGGCGAAAGAAAGATAGGTGAAGTTGAGTTGGTTTTAGGTGTTCTTATCATGTTTAAGTCCATAACATATGGCCCTCCGAACTTTAGGTTGAATTCTTTTTTAAGAATTGGAATTGAGGTGCACCGCGCCGAATAAAATCTCAAATGCGTGGCCCTCATTTAATTATTTCTTTTAAAATCCTTAGAATTCGAGGCGTGCTATTTAGCAAATTTCCATGGCCCTCGCAAAGTTAAAAACGCGTAGTTGCTTTTGGCACGTTATGTTAACAATTTACCTTCCTAAACTCGGGTGCACATTTATGTGACCCAAATTCAAATCTCAACAATGTTATAACTGTGACGACCCGACCCGTCGTCTCATGAGAACCGCTCCGTTTCCCCCATTTCCTGCTTCGTTATGCTTCATTATCAGTGTCTTGTGTGAACGAGTTGAATTGGGTTGATTTTTGGAAGGAAATGAGACACATAGTTTCTTTAAGGAAGGCTTGTTTTAGAAAAGTCAACCGGATGTTGACCTATGAGTTAGAGGGCTCGGATGTGGATTCCGACGATTCGGTTAGCTTCGGGGGATGATTTGTGACTTAGGAGTGTGATCGGAAGTGATTTTGGAGGTCCGGTGTAGAATTTGGCTTGAATTGGCGAAGTTAGTATTTTGGCGAATTCCGGTTGATAGGTGAGATTTTGCCGAGGGTCGGAATGGAATTTCGAGAGTTGCTGTAGTTTCGTTAGGTGATTTGGGATGTGTGTGCAAAATTTCAGGTTATTCGGAGGTGATTTGGTTGGGTTTTTGATCAAATGCGTGTTTCGGAAGTTTTAGAAGAACTTAGGCTTGAATCCGATGTAAATTTGGTGTTTTGATGTTAGTTTTGGTGTTTTGAGAGTGCAACTAAGTTTGAATGATCATATGTGACGTGTTAGTATGTTCGTATGCGGTCCCGAGGAGCTCGGGTGAGTTTCGGATAGGTTTGGGCTGCGTTGTGCTCGTTTTTCTTATGCTTCGACGTCGTTTCTTCAAGCATAAATGATATCATATTGAACAAAT
>NW_017675954.1:19845-21032 GCF_001879085.1 Nicotiana attenuata | reverse complement strand
TAGTCTCTTTAGGCACACGATTTTAATAAAATTACCTTCCTAAATTCGGGTGCACATTTATGTGACCCAAATCCAAATCTCAACGAAGTTGAAATGTGTTAACACTCACGGGTGCACTGGTGCGACGTGGTTTGAGGCGCATTTTCACGACGTTGCAACTCTCTAAATTAATAAGAATAAAAGCGTTCAAAGTTAAAGGCACATAGATTAAAACATGTACTAAAATCAAACAAGTAAGCCAAATATGACAGTTAAGCGACCGTGCTAGAACCACGGAACCCGGGAATGCCTAACACCTTCTCCCGGGTTAACAGAATTCCTTACTCAGATTTCTGGTTCGCGGACTGCTAACAGAGTCATAATTTCCTCGGATCGGGACTTAATCGGTGACTTGGGACACCATTAATTTCCCAAGTGGCGACTCTGAAATCTTAATAATAAATCCCGTTCCGATTGTCACTTCAAGTTGGAAATAACTCCCTTTATCATACCCTCTTTACGCGGGCGTAGGAAAAAAGGAGGTGTGACAGCTCTGGCGACTCTGCTGGGGAAAGAACCCAGAACTTTGGTTCAGGGTTCAGAATTCGAGCTTAGATATATTGTTGTATTTGGCTTTATCTGATTTTTCTTCATGTTTCATGCTAAATGTGCAAAATGTTGCTTTTTACCGCTTTGATATTATCTGGATTGAATATAAACTGTGGCGAAACCCTTCTCTTCTCACCTCCGGGGATGTGCTTACTGGTTGAGACTCCCTATTCTGTTAGTGTCAATACCCTGAAATAAGAAAGAGGCAGGACAAGTTACTAAGCCGGATGGCCTTTTGGTTCCCGGTACGTAGCCCCCTCCTCGACTCGAGTTGTCCGCTCGGGTACACAGTCTAGAACACATACCCAGGTTTTGAACCTAGAAGAACTTAACTTCATGCCGGATCCCTAGTAGGAACGCTTATTTGCATCACGTGCATTTTGACTTAGGGGACTCAACACAGGGGTTGGGTCCGTCTAGGACAGGTGTACCCGGAATAATGGACCATCCTGATGCATCCTACTTGTGCATTTATCTGTTTTGGACTCGCATGCTGACCGGCTTTGAATATCTGGGAAAAATTGGAAAAACCAAAAGAGAAAATAGCAGTGTAGAGAGTTAATTTCCTATATTAGAAAAACCAATGTCCAAGTAGTGCC
>NW_017675954.1:15289-18903 GCF_001879085.1 Nicotiana attenuata | reverse complement strand
GAGTGAAGCAAAATTTTGACAAAGGTTATATGGTGCTTCGTAGATGTGTGAGAATCACAGGATGTCTTAAGCTGTTGTTGGTAAAGAATGCTCAGTGCATGGAGCAGGAAGATGTTTGTTTGTATTGGGATGAGGTCATATCATGCGGTGTTAGAGTGCTAATGAGGCATGGGTGGTTATGTTCGTCTGATCAGGTGAATTGCAGTTTGAATAAGAAGTAAATGACTCTCGAGAATGGTTTTAATGTGTTCAAGATTCTATATGTAACAATCAGGTGTCTTAAGGTTGTGTATGTGGTTAGTGACTGTGTTTTCATTGGAAAAAGGGTCAAGACTTGTGGTATTTTTACGTTAATTATGGGATTCTATGTATCAGTATCTGGAAAGTAAAGGTAAAGGATTTAGATTCGCAGGAAGTTCTTCAGAGTAAAGTATTTTGGAATGTGGTGTTTCTGGGAATATTTGAGAGAGGATTCAGTGGCTTATGGGTCTTAGACAATGTGGTCTTGTGCTTGGGTCTCGTGTAGTGAGCCTGGGTTGAGGAACTGTGGTGCTACAGCAAGGGGGAATATCAAGTTGATGATGAATCAGAAGGGAAATTAGATAAATGGAATAACTTGATAGTAGACCGAATCGGTATGGTAAGGATATGATTAATTCTTCGTATGTGTTCGAGGTAATGAGCCCTTACAAGTATTTTGCACCAATGCTCTTAGGTTTTGATGGCTTGCTTAGCTTGGTCGAGTTAGAAGGATTCCGTCCTAGCAGTTTAATTTATGCAAACGGAATTGAGAGAGTTCTTGTTGATTTCTACCGTGGTTGAAGAGGTGCATTTTCTACGAATATGAGAGACATGGAATGTGTAATGATTTTTCTTCTAGAAGGGATCAATGGAAGTTCTTGACTAGTTAAGTGCGTAGATGTCTATGGCTCGGAAGGGAGACAAAAGTTTTCCTGCTATCCTTGGATGGTATGGTATATGCGGTATGTTGTGGAGGATCGAGATTTGCGTGTACGAGGTTTCAGTTCAGTTCTGAAAAGAAGTTCATAAAACTCTTAGGCAACGGGTAGCCTCAGATAATCAAGGAAATGGTGTTGCTAATTGGAAGCGATTTGACGAGAGTATGTGTCTAAAAAAAAGGGTAATGTGATTAAACTGATGATACTTTGGTAGTATTGCGGCATTTTCTTGTTGGATCAACTGGTGGTATTTGGGTTTGCTTGGTGGCGCAGGAAATTTTAAAGTATCTATCATGGAGTGATGGCGTATTTAAGGTGTGGTATGCGTTCGGACGGCAAAATTGGGATCAGGTATGATGATTCGTGTGCTATATGGAGTTGGAGACTGGGAGTTCTCATGTACAGGCTATGTCGTGGTTGTGGATCGTGTGTATTCGGCACCGTTTAGCGGCAATCGGGATTTGGAGGCTCGAGTGGATCTTTATTTGCTGGTATGTTAGATTTTGGATGTGATGTTGAAATTCAGACTGGTTGTCTTAGTGTTAGGTGATTCTGAACTATTGCGCTACGAGCTATGCCGGAAATGCCACGGTTGAGTGGCGAGGTGCATTGGATTATGTTCTTGTAGAGTGGTTTATATTTCAAAGACCCAGCGGCCGGTTGGGAAGAATTTCTTTTCTTAATTGGGCCTTCGTGATGGATGTCAGTGCAGAGGTTTCTACCATTGGTTCTGTTCCGGTGTTAAGGGACTTTTCGGATGCGTTTCTTGTGGCCGGGCATGTCGCCGGGCGAGGTGGTGGATTTTGATATTGATTTGGTGCCGGGCACCATATCGTACGGCTCCGGCGGGAGTTATAGTAGTGGAAGGAGCAGCTTCAGGCTTTCTTGGTAATGAGTTTGTTGGTAGGCCGATGTGGATACGTGTTTAGCTTGAGTGGGCTTGGTTGGCCCCGAATTGTATTGTTGAGGGATAGGTTGATTCGATCGTTATTGAGCTTGTTAGTGATCTGAGGAGAGCTATGAGTTGCTTTTCGGTGTTGTGAGACGTTATGATTTGTTGGTTATGGGCACATGTGGTGCGGTTCTATTGGGGATTCATAGTGAAAGTCGAGCGGGAAGAGTAATTGGGTGTTGCTCGGTAAATGGAGTATTGGTTATGACCTATCGGGTTGCGTGGCGTATGTTATTTGTTTCACCGTGGGTGTAATAAATTGCTTTGGTTCCAAACATCAAATTGTGCGTGGCTGTCGATTTTGAGCATAGTGACTTGAGGTGTTTCATGTGTAACAGTATTTGGATAGGATCGCGCATTGTAGCGAGGCCACGTGGAGATATGACCTTTCGGGGTAGATTCAGGTGTTCTATTTCTATGATGTGAGACGGGGTCTCAGCCTGTGTTGTGATGGTAATGATAAGCTTGAGGTATAACTCTTTCGTTTGAGTCATTTTTCATGATTTGAGTATGTTCAGACCGTTTCTTATTGGTGCGCATATTATGCAAGTTGTGGCTTAGGCCTGTATTGAGGTGTCATATCACCAGAGTGGTGTGTTGGATTCGAGGTGATCGTTGGGGTCACTAATGAATACGAACGGATTTGATTTCAGCCTGTTGGAAGGATAATATCGAGGTTCGGCTCGGAATCTGCTGTGGTATTACTCAAAAGGGAAGTGGCTTCATGAATGGTTGATCTGAGAAATGGTTACGGTTTATTGCGTGTTTCATTTATCGTTGGCAGTATATGAAAGTGTTGGAATAAGACCTTAGTTGATAAGAGGTTTTCTACCGGTATTCGGGTGTTGTGGGCAACTGCTGTGAATAGAAGTTATCGTTTGGAATGTTTGGGTTATGTAGTATATCATATGATTGCACCTGAGGTTGCAGGTATGGGTTACTACAGCTGGTTCGGGCTTATTCTGAGTATAGATGTGAGGTTCTGATCTTGTGTATGATTTCGGAAAGTGCAATGTGGTTCTATGGTTTATGGACTAGATGGATTGTGAAATTTCAGCTATGTTGTGTTATCGGACCTATGCGAGGTAGGGTGACGTGGGATCACCCCCGGGTATATGCTTGGTAAGGTCATTCAGCTATTGGTTGGCTTCTAGGACAACTCTGGGTACGCTCGAGGGCGAGCGTTTGTTTAAGTTGGGGAGGATGTGACGACCGACCCGTCGTCTCATGAGAACCGCTCCGTTTCCCCATTTCCTGCTTCGTTATGCTTCATTATCAGTGTCTTGTGTGAACGAGTTGAAATGGGTTGATTTTTGGAAGGAAATGAGACACTTATTCTATTTAAGGAAGGCTTGTTTAGGGAAAGTCAACCGGATGTTGACCTATGAGTTAGAGGGCTCGGATGTGGATTCCGACGATTCGGTTAGCTTCGGGGGATGATTTGTGACTTAGGAGTGTGATCGTAAGTGATTTTGGAGGTCCGGTGTAGAATTTGGCTTGAATTGGCGAAGTTAGTATTTTGGCGAATTCCGGTTGATAGGTGAGATTTTGCCAAGGGTCGGAATGGAATTCCGAGAGTTGCTGTAGTTTCGTTAGGTGATTTGGGATGTGTGTGCAAAATTTCAGGTTATTCGGAAGTGATTTGGTTGGGTTTTTGATCAAATGCGTGTTTCGGAAGTTTTGAAGACTAAGGCTTGAATCCG
>NW_017675954.1:0-12594 GCF_001879085.1 Nicotiana attenuata | reverse complement strand
TAGTATCGTTTAAAAATATGCAATGTGTATCATATTTTACGTGTAGACTTCTTTGTAGACAATATTTTTTTTTGTGTGTGTATGTTCGCGTTTGACTCTTTGGCTGCTCTTTCATGATTAGAACCCTGGTCATCGATATTGATAACTCTTCTAAAAGTGCAACATATAATTGTTCGTGCGATAGAACATGCTTCAGCAAATACCGTCCAATAAAATTGTTTGACCTTGAGCTTATTTACTATCAGTTCAAAATACAAGTGTATTGAAAATTATTGTTGGACGAATTTAAGAAGATATTCTTTATTTTCTGGAGATGAAAGATAAATTCAGGGATAAACACATGCTTAGAAGCACCTTGATCCATCATAATTTTTGCATATATGATATTATAGTCAAACCTCTCCCTACCATCATTGTACCGTTACATAAGTCATTTGACAGTTTTAAATGTATGGGCATATTTTTCTTGTAAAAAGAAACTACCATGCATGACAATGGAAGATCCTTTGTTTGTTATTATACTTTCATGACACTAACACATATAAGATATGATGAACTTAATGTACCTATATGGTGAAAGGCCATTTACTGAGTATTTAAGTATTTTTTGTGGTAGTAATTACGTTGTTGGTATCATCTTCTAATGAGTTAAATTGAGTAATATTTTACTTTCATCAGAAAACTTGAAGATTAATATCTCTTGTAGTCGATCAACATATTAATTTCTGTTAGCTAAGATAAATTTTTCTATCATATACTTTACCCATTTTTTATTTTCCTTTTATGACAAAAATTATTTATTCATTAAGAGATCTTCGCCACTACGATCACAATTGGGGTTGAAAACTAATTATTCTGGAATAATTAAGGATCAAATTATCTTTTGTTGTATGCTCTTTTCCATCTCTGACTCGAAGTAAGAAATTAATAAATGTTGGTCTGTTCTTGCTCTCATATACTTTTTCATCAAACAGTTCATCAATATCTATTATATCTCTAAACTTCATGTCAATTGTTTCGATCTTCTGACGCTTCATCCCATATTATTGTATTTGCTTTCCTTATCGATTTAATACCACCAATCTGTTTAATATATTTAGGATGGTTATTTCAGTTGTTTGAAGAGGTATGTCGAATTTACAGTAGGTCGTAGGACCCCTGGTAAAATTATTATCGTTAGTGCTATCATGCCTCATGATCTAACATTTGCAAATAATGCACAATATATGAGTATTTTTTAGATCCTTTGGGGTTATCTACAAAGAATAATACCCCTCTATAAGAATTGACTCTTTGTAATATAATCTTGAATGCTTGTTTTATTCAGGATTTAGCTTTGATTGTGCATTGAAATGTTCCTAAGGCAAGTGTTGGCCTTTTCTTCAATAATTTCTCAGTATTTTGATGCAACATTATCATCTCGGTCCTGACTAAGTTTAGGTAAATCATATCTTTTAGCACTCTTATCCATGTTCTCTAAAAAATAATTAATGCTCTTTAGAGTGCATTATAATTGAGTATGTGATGAGCTATCATGTATCCTTCTGAAGTTGTCTGACATATCTTCATAATTAGCATCATACAATTTGCTAATGTCGATTGAATTACAATGCAACCAAATCTCAGAGTGCTGATGGCATTTTGAAGAAAACTGTGTCACATAAGCAATGAGAAATAAAGCTATTTGATTCTAATTATGCACTTTCTTTTGCAACTTTCTTAAATGTCTTACACGGTCTTCCATTAATAGGAGTAAGTTTTAAATGAATGTGGTCCCCTGACATAATTTGATAATAATTTCAACTTCTCAAGTAGTACCTTTCACCCTCTTTAGTGTTTGCTATATTTTTCAAGAAAAGAAAATAAATAAATAAAATTGACAAATATTTAAAAAAAACTTGTGTGTAAACATGAAATTTCTTACCCGTAGCAATCCAACCAATTATAATTCTCTTTTATGTTTGGCCTTGTCTTCGGCTGTGGATTTCCAAACTAAAGAGGATAATCACTTGAAGTGGTGATGTAACTCTTCATTGACCGTATCCTACCAGAATCCTAACGCTTATTATTTCCAATTATATCCTTTCCTTGTGAATTTTAGCATTCAATATTATAAGGTTATTTTCGTAAACCGACATTGTATTCATGCTTTTATAATAATATAGATCTACGCGTTTAGTAAAATTAAAAGTGCTTATAAGTTAAGTGCTTATAAGCCAAAAATAAGCCATAAGTCATAAGTTGGTCTCCGGCAACTTATCAAATTTCAGCTTATAAGCACTTTAAGTTTGACCAAAATATTTACTATTCTATCCCTAAAATACTTCTTTTTAAAACAAAACTCTTCGTATACCCGGTTCTTTAGCGGCATATTATTAATTTCAGCACTTCTATCCAAACACGTAACTGCTTATTTTTTAAATCAGTTTCAACAATTAAAAGTGCTTTTCAGCACCTAATGCTTATCAGCTACTCTAAATCAGCTAAACCAAACGGCTCTTACACTATGGATCGGAATATCCAAAGGACTTCACATATAGGGTAGGATTTCTTCCTCTCCTGACTTAGCTAGAATGAACAACTTATCATTTTTAGGAATTTATATTTGATTGTTTTATAACTAATATCTATGTCATTTTTAAAATTTATATGATTGTTTTGTAACTAATATCTATGTCATTTTCAAAATTTTGGATTCACTGATAAGGGGTACACATAATGCACATGGTCGAGACTAGTATCAATAAAAGAACCACAAAGATTTATAGTATAGTGGAATCGATAGAAGTCTTCTACACTAGAATTGGGTACGTTTCTTATATTTCCTACTTCCTCAATGTAATCAGTTACTTTTTTGTTTGTACATATAGAGTTCATTAAGTAATGGCTAAACAATATAATATACCAAAAAAGAATCAAATATAAATTTTAGTTTGGATTAATTAAATTATTTAATTTGATGTACAAAAACTCAAGAAAATAACATTTAATATTAGTAATAAGATTTTTTTAGAGCCTCTGCCCATCGGGTGAGCACTCTGAGCGCACTGGGTAAACTTTCCATTGTGTAATAACCTGCAAACTACACAGGAAATGTAAACCGCACTAGGCAAGTCCTGTGCAACATGCTCGACCCAAAAGGCATTGAGGAGAATCGATCCCAGATCAATTGTATGGATGACCGCCCTCCAAACCAACCGGGCCATCCTAGAAGGGACTAGTAATAAGATGTTACATTACATATCATATTATATTAGTAAGAGTAAATAACATTGCACTTTTTACAAGTTAGCTTGGGCCAATTCGAGAAGTATTATTTGGTAAGAAAAACATAAAACATCTGAACATTGTCGATCTTCATTGTGTGGTTAATGCCAAATTGTCAATTTTGCCTTTTTTTTTTTTGTTGCTAATTTTGATTAATTACTTTAAGTTATATGTCAATATTAAATCTTAAAATATGAATAATTAGCTCTAATTTGTTAATTTCCTTGTTCTCAAAAAAATAAAAATTAGAAGAGTAAAGGAAATTAAAAAGAAGCTAAACTCTAGCATTTTCCATTCTTCATGTCATTATTTTTGTTAAAAATGGAAAAGACGATCCTTGCCCTTTTCCAAATCTAACAGGTTTATGTAAATTCCCGTTCCATTCCCAACTGCATAGGAAAAGTTTTCCATATTTTATTAATTCTTTTCCCCTTTCTACTTCCTACTTCAATGAGGAAACTGAAACCCTCATACTCTATAAAAACACACCAAAGCCATTCAATTCTCATGCATTGAAATCATTCAAAGCTCTCTCAAATTCCTTCTCACTAATCTCAACAAAACACTCCTTTTCGATTTTTCATCTTCACAATGTCTTCCAAAAAGCTCTTAGTCTTAAAGACAAGCGACGGCGAGGAATTCGAACTTGAGGAGGCAGTGGCCGTGAGGTCAGAAGCCATCAAAAACATGGTGGAAGATGACTGCGCTTCAAACACCATTCCTTTGCCTAACGTCGACAGCAAAACAATGGCCAAAGTGATTGAATACTGGAAAAAACACTCCGATGAAGGCGTCAAAGAGGACGAGTTGAAGGATTTTGACAAGAATTATGTGAAGGTGCTGAATTACACGGAGCTGTATGATCTAATTTTAGCTGCTAATTATCTTAATGATAAGGAGCTATTAGATATATTGTGTCAAGAAACTGCTGATAGGATCAAAGGGAAAACGCCAGAGCAAATACGTAAAGCATTTAACATCAAGAATGATTTTACCCCTGAAGAAGAGGAGCAAATCCGTAAAGAAAATGCTTGGGCCTTTGATTGATTTTACAACACTGTTTTTTCTTTTCTTGTTTAGAATTAAAACTGTCTAAGCTATTACCTTTTTTTTTTCGATGTTCTTGATGCTTTGTTTTTAGAATTTGTCTGGTTTTGATTGATTTAATTTTTTTTTTAACGATTAAACCTCTCTAGTAATTAAGTACCTCTATTTTGTCATTGTAGCTTTTGCGTATTTGGTGATTTTTTTTTTTAGTTAATTTTGTTCTAGCAATTGCTTTGGCCAAGTTTTTAGAAGAAAAAAAGTATTTTTGAGCTAAGAGAAACAGTTTTGGAGAAAAGTATTTTTGAGAAAAATACATTTAGAAACACTTTTTAAAAACTTGGTCAAACACTAATTGTTGCTCAGAAGTACGTTTCAAATTAATTAGCCAAACACAAACTACTTCTCAACAAAAATAGTTTTGAAAAAAAAGTAGTTTTGAAAAAAAATACATAATTTTACATATATAATACTTGAATTATATACCTCCATCGGCTATTTCTAGTTTAAGTGGTTGGAAGAACAGATATTTGGGTTAATTCTTCAAATTTTATGTGGCGTTCAGTTTTGCTTCACCCGTTGGATTTAGATAATTTCAGATGCATATACTTTTCTCTTTTTCTTTGTTATTTTCTTCTTCTTTGTGCTTAGAGTTTCTTCTTAGTTGCAAAATGAGTTATTTAAATTTGTTGTTTTTTCGACATTTTGATGATTGGGATTTTTTCTTTATGATATTTGAAAGTTATGTTTCAAATTTGAGCTCATTTGGAGTAGATTTGGGTATTGAATCGTGTATTGAATTGTTAAAAATCGAAAAACAAGTTTATATTTCAGAACTTAAAATTCGAAATCTGAAGTTGCATTTAATAGATTGAATTACTGAAGATCGAATTTTTGAAGTTGCATTTGAAAGATAAAAGAACTTCATATTTGATTTCTGAAGTTGCATTAAAGAGATTGAACTAATTCTAATTCGAGCGGATACACTTTACAAATTTTTGTACAATGTGGGTATAACTTCAATGGTGATCCCAAAAAGTGAGTATATATGAAAATGCCCCTAGTCAAACTTCTCTATGTATAACTGAATTAAACATATATTATACATCTATTAACTAAATATATTGTTGGGTGTGTGACTATTTAAATTAATTCTTTTAAATGTCTTAGATACTCATTACATTCAAGCAAAAGCTAAAAGAATTTGCTTCTTTCTTTTTTCTTTAGACAAAAGCTAAACTTTCTTAAGATTTAATTGACTCAAAATTTCGTCGTTGACTAGATATTACAAAAGTAGTTGAAATTTGCATACAACTTAAAACTTGTAAACCCATTGAATTTTACCTTTTTTAATAAATGAATTAGCAAATTCTTGTAAGCACTTTCTTAGTCTTATTTTACATGATCGAGATATTGAACAACCGTAAGTTAATATATTTAAATCCAATAGAATTTCCTTCCAATCTATTTGTAAAAATTTTATGCAACTTGAAGGTATTTTGCAAAAGCCCGTTTCGAAATTTTTTGTTTAAAAGAAGTATTAGTCATATAATTCACATATATATAGTGCATGCAACAATATAGAGAAGATTACATTTTATGAATATATTGGTAAATACAGAGGTGAGAAACATTGAAACAATTTAAGTTGGCAAATACAGAGGTGAGAAACAATTTAGGTGGGGCTCGGCTTGGGGTCCACGTGGGGAGTACAAAGTGAGGCAGCAAAAGCTATTGTATGGGAAAGTGTGTAGTGATGGATGATGACATAATTACAGGACAATTTAGTCAGGACATTTACAAATTTAAACATGGCCTACAATAAGATTCTATTTTGACCAATCATTATATTCCATTTTAACAGAAATTACGATTTTACCCTTTGAATCTCAAACAGACATGTTGACCTGCTGCCTGCTTATTCCCCCAGAATAATAGTTAGAAAATACATTACGGTATGTGTATTAGAGTTAATTTTACCTATGGTTATTGAACTTTTGTGTTTATTACCCAAAAGTTACTTTTCTTTTTTTTTGTTACGTAAAAATTATTTAACTTTGTGTTCATTATACAAAACACAAAAGTCACTTTTCTTTCTTTTGTTACACAAAAATTATTTTACTTTGCTCTAGTTATCACAAAAGTCACATTTTTACTTGAAAAGTCTATTATGCCCTTGATATTATATAAACCTTCATATTTATGTAATACCTTCTATATTATATACTATATAATATATTTTTATCTATGTATTTTATTAATAAATAAAATAACTTAATATTATTTATTTATTATTTTTATAATATATAATTTATACAAGGTGGGTTGCTCTGGTGGTAAGCACCCCCCACTTCCACCAAGAGGGGTTGAGTTCGAGTCACCCCAAGAGCAAGGTGGGGAGTTCTTAGAGGGAAGGATGTCGGGGGTCTATTGGAAACAGCCTCTCTACCCCAAGGTAGAGGTAAGGTCTGTGTACACACTATCCTCCCCAGACCCCACTAGTGGGATTATACTGGGTTTTTATTGTTGTTGTTGTTGTTGTTGTTGTATATTCGAATATTTAATTTTTTCTTAACGTTAATTTTCAAGATATATTAGTCGCGTTATAAAATAACCTTTTTCAGCAATTCTTTTTTTTTGAATTTAATTGACCGACCAAAGTTGATCGGTTGATCGGTAATTTCCGATCAACTTTGGTCGGTATGCCCTTCTGACCTTCAAAATACCGACCACACGTTAATGGTCGCGTTTTGGACTGTTATTGGCCGTTACCAACCATCTTTGGTCGGTGTTTTTTGGACGGGTTTTCCCGAATTTCTAGTAGTGTAATTTCCCAAATAACCAATTATGCAGGTAAATCCCCAAGAAAATATCCTCAGCTAAATTCTCATGTAGAGTTACCTAGGGATTTTCTTTCAGATTAACATATGATTTTTTCCTCATTTTCTTTCTTTGTTTGCCTACGAATTTTCTCACGGAAATGTACTTGCCAATTTATTTCTCTACTAATATATATTAAAGTTACTGATAAATTTAATAACGCTACTAATATATATTGAAATTAACGTTAGGAAAAAACTAAATATACGAATATATTATAAAAATAATAAATAAAATAAATATTAAATTATTTTATTTATAAATAAAATACAAAGGTAAAAATATATTATATAGTATATAATATAGAAGGTATTACATAAATATGAAGGTTTATATAATATCAAGGGCATAATAGACTTTTCAAGTAAAAATATGACTTTTGTGATAACTAGAGCAAAGTAAAATGATTTTTGTGTAACAAAAGAAAGAAAAGTGACTTTTGTGTAATGAACACAAAGTTAAATGATTTTTACGTAACAAAAAAAAAAGTGACTTTTGGGTAACAAACCCAAAAGTTCAATGACCATGAAGTAACTCTGTGTATTACTATGTATTATTACAAAATCAAAGAAGTAAAATAATTAATGAGCGATATCTATCTTATTCTTTTTATGATAAAAACAATTCTTTTTGCTGTCTAATGAATGCAATAATCTTGTAATGTAGTAGAAATATGTAGAAGGAGTTTAACAATAAACGAAGATATACAAATTTTGATTATTTTGGAGGTAAATTCACGGCAGAAACTTTTTATAATAAAGCAAATATGGTTCAGTTCCTACTTGAGATTTTTGGAAAAAAGCATTCTTAGAATGCCTAACATAAAAAAATCAGGACAACTTGCACTATGGTAAGACTTAGAATCATTGTAACAAAAGCTTCTTAGCCAGAGGCGGATCCAGGATATGATGACGACCGGTGCCATTATTTTTAATACAAATCTACCACTAGCCTAGACCGCACAGTGTGAGATAATATTGGGTATGTTGTTGTTTGTTGTATTGTAAACCTTCATATTTGTAGTGAAAGAGATTGAATTAGGGTGTGCTTTTTGCCGGTTCAACCCATTTTGAATTAGTTCGGTTCGATCTGATCCATTATGAAATAATTCAATCAGTTTACTAGATTTTTCGTGCATAAATAAATATGTGATCACCAAAAACAACTGTCCATTTCGATCTAATTCTCTCAATATAAATTCTATTTATTATGATTAAAAACATAAATAAAATTGAAGTTAGCAAATACATCTAATCAACCTACATATAGCCAGAATGTATTGCGTTTATTGATGCTATTAGGGGTGTGCATTCGATTAATCGATTCGATTTTGACCCTTATCGATTATCGATTTGTACATATGCTTATCGTTATCGTTTCAATAAGGTTTCGATTTTTTCGATTTCGATTTATCGATTTTTGGGGCTTATCGATTCGGTTATCGATTACACCAACAAGAAAATTTGCGGGATTCCACGGAAAGTATATCGCTATAAACACGCCTAACTAATATGGACAAAAAGAAGCTAAAATAAGACGAACACCGTTTATAACATAAAAATTGTGTCAACAAGCACATGCAACGAAACTAAAGTAAGGGATCAAATGTATACCACCAACACTCCAACGGTATAAAAAAAAATACATCATCACAGCTAATTCTGTTTTCCATTAATTTGAACTTCATTCCCTTGAGCTTTAAATATGATCATTCCTTAAATGTGGTATCCCTTGGTTGAAAGTCCTAAGCTTTAAACCTGGAAGAAATTAAGAAAAATATTAAGAACTTTGTGATACATCACATTCTTTTACAAGTATATTATTTAAAATGGAGAACTTACATAGCAACTAACAAACTCTAGCAAACATCGTCGGTGGAAGCTTCTTTGCCAAGATTAATAAAATCTAATAAGAATATATATTAACAAGTCAAGCAATTTGTCACGACCCGGATTTCCCACCATCAGAGTCGTGATGGCACCTACTCGTGGTAGCTAGGCAAGCCAACTTAATTACCTTTCCATCACTAGCAATTATCTTTAACAGTTTATAACATCAATATAGAACATAAGGTCTAATAAGAACAATAGCGGAAGTCTGTCTTAAAATGATGAATTTAAAATGCGGAATAGTCAAAAACAACCTCTACCCAAGATTTGGTGTCACATTACTCACGAACCACTAAGGATAAACTAAATACAAAGGTCTGAAAGAAATATAACAGCTGTCTGTCTCGAAACAAGGAGGCAACAGTCTAAAAGAAAACAATGAGAAGAGACGCCGGGCCTGCGGACGCCTGCAAGGCTACCTCAGTCTCGTGAATATGAATCGCCTGCTTCCGAACTACTGCTGCTGCTGTTCCTCAAAACCTGGACCTGTGCAAAAATGCACAGAAGTGTAGCATCAGCACAACCGACCCCATGTGCTGGTAAGTGTCTAGCCTAACCCCGGCGAAGTAGTGACGAGGCTAGACTGGACACCACATAAACCTGTGCAGTTATAGATATACAGCGGAAATCGAATACAAAGCAATTACCAACATGGGAGGGGAAACATGCTATGGGGAGTTACAATAATAACAATAATCCAGAGTAACAACTAAAGCAACTTAGGTTCACAGTGGACAAGGAATCAATAATCAAATGTAACCACATTGCCTCAATAATTGTTGCGGCGTGCAACCCGCTCCATAATTACCCTTGTTGCGGCGTGCAACCCGCTCCACAATATCATTGTTGCGGCGTGCAACCCGACCCATATCATTCATCATATATCATTGTTGCGGCGCACAACCCGATCCTCATATATTATTGTTGCGGCGCGCAACCCGATCCTCAACATCATTGTTGCGGCGCGCAACCCGATCCTCAACATCATTTAACAGTCTGACTTCCCAAACAACAGTCACAATTAAGGGGCATAAAATAAGCAAATATTTGACAACCATCCCGGCAAGGGAAAGAATCCAACAAGTTCAACCAAACGTCCCGACAAGGGAATAATCAACAACGCTTTCTCTTTCTTACTTTCCTTATCTTATAATTCACTTTATTATTTTGAGCCAACGCTCCAAAGAATCAAGTCATTTCGTATACTTTCAATATTCGTATCACAATTCGAGCCAATGCTCCAGGAATCAAATGATCCTATTACCGTTCACAGGTTATTCACAACATATAGAAATCCTCCAATAAACACGGAGTTCACAACCAAATCATGATAATCACATTATAAGACTCACGGTCATGCTAGACACCAACGTATAGATACTCGTCACCATGCCTATACATCGTACTCGATCACATAGCAATTAGCAACAAGACTCAACTCCTATTCCCTCAAGCTAGGGTTAAACCAAACACTTACCTCAAAGCCTTGAAATCCACTTAATCCTCAACTATCGCTTTACCTCGTGATTCCACCTCCAATACAGTGATATCTGAGTCAGGAAATAGATGTGGATAACGGCTCTGCATGTCAGACTCAGACTCCCAGGTCGAGGCCTCAGGGGGCTAACCTCTCCACTGAACACGAACAGAAGGAAAACTCTTCGACCTTAGCTATCGAACCTGCCGGCCTAGAATAGCTACCGGCTCCTCCTCATATGACAGATCCTTGTCCAACTGGACCGTTCTGAAGTCTAATACATGGGTAGGATCGCCGTGATACCTCTGAAGCATAGACACATGAAAAACTGGATGCACGGCTGATAAGCTAGGTGGCAATGCAAGCCTATAAGCCACCTCTCCTACTCGATCAAGAATCTCAAACGGACCAATGTACCTAGGGCTAAGCTTGCCCTTCTTTCCGAATCTCATCACGCCCTTCATAGGCGACACCCGGAGCAATACTCGCTCTCCGATCATGAAAGCTACATCTCGGACCTTACGGTCTGCATAAGTCTTCTGCCTAGACTGAGCTGAACGAAGCCTCTCCTGAATAATCTTGGCCTTATCTAAGGCCTCCTGAACTAAGTCTGTACCCAATAACTGAGCCTCTCCCGGCTCGAACCATCCGACTGGAGACCGACATCGCCTACCATACAACGCCTCATATGGAGCCATCTGAATGCTGGACTGGTAACTGTTGTTGTAGGCGAACTCTGCTAAAGGCAGAAACTGGTCCCACGAGCCTCCAAAATCAATGACACAAGCCCGGAGCATATCCTCCAAAATCTGAATAGTCCGCTCGGACTGACCGTCCGTTTGAGGATGGAACGTTGTGCTCAACTGAACCTGGGTACCTAACTCTTGCTGAACCGCTCTCCAGAAGCGCGAGGTAAACTGCGTACCCCGATCCGAAATGATAGATACCGGCACACCATGAAGGCGAACAATCTCCCGGATATAAATCTCAGCTAACCTCTCGGATGAATAGGAGACTGCTACTGGAATGAAATGCGCTGACTTGGTCAGCCTATCAACAATGACCCAAATAGCATCAAACTTCTTCCGAGTCAACGGAAGTCCAGTAATGAAATCCATGGTAATCCTCTCCCACTTCCACTCGGGAAGCTCAATCCTCTGAGACAAACCGCCGGGCCTCTGATGCTCATACTTGACCTGCTGACAATTCAAGCACCGAGCCACATGCGCAACAATATCCTTCTTCATCCTACGCCACCAATAATGCTGCCGCAAGTCCTGATACATCTTCGCGGCGCCCGGGTGAATAGAATACCGAGAACTATGGGCCTCCGCTAAGATCAACTCTCGAATCCCATCAACATTGGGCACACAAACTCGACCCTGCAATCTCAAAACACCATCATCATCTAAAGTCACCTTCGTGGCACCTCCACGCTGCACCGTGTCTCTCAGGACACACAAATGGGGATCATCAAATTGCCGATCACGGATACGCTCCAATAGAGAAGAACGAGCGACCGTGCAAGCTAACACTCTGCTGGGCTCAGAAATATCTAATCTCACCAATCGATTGGCCAACGCCTGAATATCTAAAGCAAGCGGTCTCTGGCTGACCGGGATATAAGCAAGACTACCCATGCTGGCAGACTTCCTACTCAATGCATCGGCCACCACATTGGCCTTACCCGGGTGATATAAGATAGTAACATCATAATCTTTCAACAACTCTAGCCATCTCCTCTGCCTCACATTGAACTCCTTCTGCTCGAACAGATACTGCAGGCTCTTGTGATCCGTGTACACCTCACACGTCACACCATATAGATAATGCCTCCAAATCTTTAAAGTATGAACAACCGCTGCCAACTCCAGATCATGAACCGGATAATTTTTCTCGTGGATCTTCAACTGTCTCGAAGCATAAGCAATAACCTTGCCATCCTGCATCAATACTGCTCCAAGTCCAATACGGGAAGCATCGCAATAGACCGTGTAAGGCCCTGAACCCGTGGGCAAAACCAACACCGGTGCCGTG
>NW_017675953.1:51614-55578 GCF_001879085.1 Nicotiana attenuata | reverse complement strand
AGGAAAACTGTTAACACAAATTTTGAAAGATTTGAAGATGTTGCATATGTTTGAAAGAGGGACAATTGGAGTATTTATAGGTAAGTTGGAGGAGTTGAAAGGGCGACCAACAGCGGTTCGTGGGCTTTTCGAGAACTGTGATGACAAGACCTCTGTACAACTTTTTCTACCGCGCCATTTAATGATCTCACGTGGATGACGTCATGATGGGGATATCGGAGAGGTAAGAACTCAAGATCGTTTCTTATTCTTTCATTCTAAGAAACGCGGGGACTATCTGTATGCGGCCAAAATCGGAGAATCCGACTTTGAGGCTACTGTGCCACTTCACGCCCGGCCTCGAGGGGCTCGAAGTGGGACTTGAGGGCGGACCCCGAATGGCTCCTCTCGGGGGACTCATCGAAGGTCGATCTCGAAACGACACGGGTCGGTGGTCGTCAAGGAAAGGCGGGAAATCCCGAAAAGCACACGACGATGACTGACAAAGTCTGCAAGAATAGTACACATCGGCGCTGAGCCGTTATACAGTTGTACTAGTAGCATTAACTCTTTGTTCATTAGACATATACTGTGTTGGGATTCACCCCTTCTATATAAAGAGGACCTTTGTTATTTTGTAAGGGGGATCCGCATTATTACACAACACATTGAATGCAATACAACTTTCTCTGCTCTCTTTGCTAACACTATTGTTCTTCACATTTATTGCTTATTCTTTCATTGTTCATTTTTGTTCTTCGTTTATTGCTCATCATTAGCCGCAAAAGGCCATCTGTGAGGCCCTCATTATCATTGATCTTCATCGATCGTTCGTAGCTATTAGCCCGACTAGACCTCGAGGAGTAGCCCTGCTCCAGCTAGCTCGAGGCTCAACCTTGTGACCTCATTGGTTTGCATTTCTTATTTTCTTTACTCACATTTAGCATCCATTGCCTAACAACTAGTATTAAGATAAATCACGCATTTTTAAAACCACAAAATCAAATATAATTGTAGTTATCATTTCCAAGGTAAACACATGATTCAAAATATAAAAATTTTGGGATGTAATTTTAGTCCAAATCTGATGAATTTGAAGCAAGTAGAGATAAGCACTAATCAACACATAATAAGATGATACTTCAAAATTAAGTCTAGAAAATGTCATCACCAAATCGGGACTGGCTTGAGATGCAATAGTAGTAATTACGCTAGTGCAGTATAAAAGTTTACCTTTCTAATCTTTATGCATATAAAACTAAATTAATGACAATAGTATCATCTTCCATGATTACCACAAGATCTCTGACAAGATGTAATCCAAAGTTCTCCTTGGCAAAAGAAGGTGTAGCTCTCGTGGAGAGCGTTTATCCCTTTTAGGAGTCCGAGAGGAAATAGCAATTTGTGCTGATAACGTTTTAAAAAACTTAGCTCAAAGTAATAATATAAAACAAAAAAACAGACAAGAATGTAGGGAGCAAGAGATGAGAGATTCTTATTTCTTTCATATATTCAAGTGTGTTACAAAATGACTCCTCATCCTCTATTTATAGTACTACATAGAGGTATACCAAAAGAATTTCATAAATATGCCATTAAGCATTTGAGATCATGTGGGAGGTATGGGAGTTACAACCATAACTCCATAAGTATTAGAGTAGTGAGAGTTATGGAGATAATGGAGAAGAGTAGTGGGTATTACTCATTTGGTGATTATGGACATCCACTATAATTATATTTTATAACAGTATAAAATATTTTAAATTAAATTATTTGCAATATTAAATATGAATTATTCTTCTTAAAACATACTGTATGAAATAGCTCGGTGACATAAACGGGAGAAAAAGGAGCATAACATAAACAGTAAATATTTATCTAGTGATGTGACCAATGAAAGACTCCAATTCCTTCCTTGTCACGCCGCCTTCCACCGCCGACTTCCGAATAGCCACTCCTAAATCTGCCGCTCATTTACGAATCTCGTTTCCTTCATTGCTCGACACCAGTGTTTTCACTGCTCTTTCAACAGTATTTGATGTTACAACTTCATTTCTACGTTCCCAGTTGTTCATAAGAATTCCAACTTTCAGAAATTTCGTATTAAAATGTTATTCTTGGCTGATCAGAATGCATGGGCCATGCAATAATAGGAACTCCCATTGAAATACTCTCCATGCACGAATTCCATCCACAATGACTCATAAATCCAACAATCGAAAAATGTCCTAATATCTCCAATTGTAGTGCCCAATCTCTTACTATTATTCCTTTATTCTTAATTCTTTCTTCATACCCATTTGGAAGTTCAAATTTTCTCACTTCTCCTGAAAAAATATCTCCTTTATCGGCATCTCTCAATGCCCAAATGAACTTTGTGTACCTTCTTTCTAATCCTATACAGAGCTCTTTGATTTGTTCATCAGTTAATGAAGTTTTTGTTCCAAACGAAATAAAGATGACAGATTTTGGAGATTGTTTATCAAGCCATGTCAAGCATTTGTGACGTTGCCCGATTGATGAATTGTTGCTTGAAGTGCTAGTCATCACTGGATTGAATGGACCTATAGCCCAGTGCATTTTGTTTCTTTTGATTGGTTCTTTTTCTAGTAAATTCATGAATTTTCCTTCTATGACTATGCTTGTGTTGTAAATCTTTCCAGAGTCAGAATTTGAGTATTTCCTTTGTGCAGCCATGAAATCCATGAACTCTGACGTAAAACAACCTTCAAAATTATAAAAATAAGTAAATAAGAAAGATGGTAAAACAAATAAAGAGATAATAAAAGTAAGAGATCAAAGTAAATTCAACAAATTTACACCCAAGATCTGATAGGGTGTTTGACAAAAAGTAAACATGCATAAATGAGTTTAAGTTTTATGTACTGACGGTGTAAAAAATAGTTATTCAATCAGGTCAATTATTGCATAATTACAAATAAATTTCTTGATGCATTAATCGCTACTTTGATAAAAATGGTTACTGACATGCTATCGCATACTAGAATTCAATGATAGTGTAAAAAATCTTTATATTGAATGACAGCGAATATAGCTTAAATCCAATATAAAATTACTGACCTGCTATCACAGATTAAAATAAAATGATAGTATAAAAAACTTTTATATTATCAGTGTATATAACTTAAATCCAATATAAAAAACAACCTGTAAGAGATGGTAGGTTTTCTAGTATTTGAGCTTCAATAGGGAAAGGCTTTCCCATAGATTCCCATAGGAACAAGAAAATAGTGAAAGCTGACACACTATGAAAATTGTAGGACTCGGCATTTGGTATTGAAGTGAAATCTTGAACAACATAAGCCATTAGACAGTCATGAATAACAACAATTCGACGTGCATTTGATGATAAAAATCGTAGAAGTGAAGCCACAGGCTCTCGAAGATGAGACGACGATGATTCGAATGAAGGTTGAACGTGTGAAGGGAATTTAATGGTGGAATTAGGGTTTGGAGGTGGTGACGGAAATGAAGGTATTGAAAATTCATGGAAATGAATGTTGTTCATAGCTATAGGGCTTAAACCTTGGGCTCTAATTTTGGCTTGGAGAGTATGATTTTTGGTACTAACATAGTGTACTGGGATTTTATAAGAACAAATGAGACGAGAGAGATGAAGTAATTGATTAAGGTGACCTTATGCTGGAAAGGGCACAACAACAACTACAACTTCATATTTGTTGGCCATAGAATATGTATGATGTTATAATTTATTAGTTTGACAAAGTAAGATGAATGTTGTGTGTATATATATATTTTGAATTTTGATGCATTTTGTGTGTATGTTTACGAAAAGCTTCTTGCTTGTTCTTTTATTCTTTTTCTCATTAAAAAAAGAGTATCAAAATCTAAGTTTTGAATAAATTGATGGAAACAGTTGAATTTGAGTGGTTATAGGACATTCAGATAGATGGAGCTAACAGTAGAAGTGCCGTAATATATGCAGTTATAGAACTTGCTACAA
>NW_017675953.1:24957-50608 GCF_001879085.1 Nicotiana attenuata | reverse complement strand
AGGCAATCTCAACAAGTAATTCTTTTATTTAACTTAACTCCCACTAACAATATCCTTTTGTATCTAAAACTAAGTAATATTTTCATCACGAGTCGACCGTCGACATTGCATGAATATCGAATAGTGCATGTCACTATATAATATATCAATATTTGGTTTATTTGATGTTGGCTCCATATTATATTCCATTCTAGGTGTGCTAGTACTATTAGATAGTATTCTATTATCAGATAGGTATAGGCGAGTTATTTTATTTTGTGCATCACACAACTGACATTAGTTGTGTGGGGACTCTTTTTATCTCACATATTTGTTAACCCATATCTTACACATCTGGGTCCATAAAATTCTTGGACCCACACAGTTGTGAGACAAAAAAGAGAACTTGTTTCAAATAACTGATCGACATGTAATATTATAAAACACGTCAATTTGATATTGACAACTCATTGTACATGTGTTAATTATGTTAACAAGTCTATAGTGTACATGTGTTAAATAATTCTAATTCTAATGTACATAGGTTGTCTTTCTTCAATGAATTTGACTTTTTAAGTACCAATTCAACAAAGAGGAAAGCAACAACGATTTTCATGATTTGACTTTGTGTCGGTGACAGAATTCTAAGCTAGCGTTTGGTCATAGATCCCAAATTTATTTTGAAAAATTTTATTTAGGTGAAGTTTGGTTTGAAGATGAAAATGTGTTTGGACATACGTTTTCAAAACATATTTTCCAACTTTATTTTGGAAAAACATGTATATAATTTCCAAGTTTTGGGATTTTGGTCCAAAATCAGCTCAATAGCTGATTTTGGGGGGATTTGGCCAAAATGTGGGAAAAATTTATGGCCAAACATGAGTTTTGAAAATAAATCCCAAATTTATTTTGGCAAAACTCATGGNCAAATAAATTCTTGATGCATTAATCGCTACTTTGATAAAAATGGTTACTGACATGCTATCGCATACTAGAATTCAATGATAGTGTAAAAAATCTTTATATTGAATGACAGCGAATATAGCTTAAATCCAATATAAAATTACTGACCTGCTATCACAGATTAAAATAAAATGATAGTATAAAAAACTTTTATATTATCAGTGTATATAACTTAAATCCAATATAAAAAATATCCTGTAAGAGATGGTAGGTTTTCTAGTATTTGAGCTTCAATAGGGAAAGGCTTTCCCATAGATTCCCATAGGAACAAGAAAATAGTGAAAGCTGACACACTATGAAAATTGTAGGACTCGGCATTTGGTATTGAAGTGAAATCTTGAACAACATAAGCCATTAGACAGTCATGAATAACAACAATTCGACGTGCATTTGATGATAAAAATCGTAGAAGTGAAGCCACAGGCTCTCGAAGATGAGACGACGATGATTCGAATGAAGGTTGAACGTGTGAAGGGAATTTAATGGTGGAATTAGGGTTTGGAGGTGGTGACGGAAATGAAGGTATTGAAAATTCATGGAAATGAATGTTGTTCATAGCTATAGGGCTTAAACCTTGGGCTCTAATTTTGGCTTGGAGAGTATGATTTTTGGTACTAACATAGTGTACTGGGATTTTATAAGAACAAATGAGACGAGAGAGATGAAGTAATTGATTAAGGTGACCTTATGCTGGAAAGGGCACAACAACAACTACAACTTCATATTTGTTGGCCATAGAATATGTATGATGTTATAATTTATTAGTTTGACAAAGTAAGATGAATGTTGTGTGTATATATATATTTTGAATTTTGATGCATTTTGTGTGTATGTTTACGAAAAGCTTCTTGCTTGTTCTTTTATTCTTTTTCTCATTAAAAAAAGAGTATCAAAATCTAAGTTTTGAATAAATTGATGGAAACAGTTGAATTTGAGTGGTTATAGGACATTCAGATAGATGGAGCTAACAGTAGAAGTGCCGTAATATATGCAGTTATAGAACTTGCTACAACGATACAACAGTCTATATATATATATATATTTGTCTTGTCCTGCTTACGCAGTATATATGATTTTCTCAAAGGGAATCCTTGAGAACTACATAACGCCGCCCCTGGGTCTAGGATATAAGCTGTCGGAATACTGATAAGAACTTGTACTTTGTGTATAGCGTTAACAGAAGGCAATCTCAACAAGAATTCTTTTTATTTAACTTAACTCCCACTAACAATATCCTTTTGTATCAAAACTAAGTAATATTTTCATCACGAGTCGACCGTCGACATTGCATGAATATCGAATAGTGCATGTCACTATATAATATATCAATATTTGGTTTATTTGATGTTGGCTCCATATTATATTCCATTCTAGGTGTGCTAGTACTATTAGATAGTATTCTATTATCAGATAGGTATAGGCGAGTTATTTTATTTTGTGCATCACACAACTGACATTAGTTGTGTGGGGACTCTTTTTATCTCACATATTTGTTAACCCATATCTTACACATCTGGGTCCATAAAATTCTTGGACCCACACAGTTGTGAGACAAAAAAGAGAACTTGTTTCAAATAACTGATCGACATGTAATATTATAAAACACGTCAATTTGATATTGACAACTCATTGTACATGTGTTAATTATGTTAACAAGTCTATAGTGTACATGTGTTAAATAATTCTAATTCTAATGTACATAGGTTGTCTTTCTTCAATGAATTTGACTTTTTAAGTACCAATTCAACAAAGAGGAAAGCAACAACGATTTTCATGATTTGACTTTGTGTCGGTGACAGAATTCTAAGCTAGCGTTTGGTCATAGATCCCAAATTTATTTTGAAAAATTTTATTTAGGTGAAGTTTGGTTTGAAGATGAAAATGTGTTTGGACATACGTTTTCAAAACATATTTTCCAACTTTATTTTGGAAAAACATGTATATAATTTCCAAGTTTTGGGATTTTGGTCCAAAATCAGCTCAATAGCTGATTTTGGGGGGATTTGGCCAAAATGTGGGAAAAATTTATGGCCAAACATGAGTTTTGAAAATAAATCCCAAATTTATTTTGGCAAAACTCATGGCTAAACGGGGCCTAAGTTTGTGTACTTAACTTTATATATATATATATATATATATATAAAATATTTTATTTTGTAAATAACAAAAACAGCTAGATGTAACAGTTACTACTTGCCATTTCTTGTGCAGAGCACTAGCAGAAGATACTACACTACAAATATGAGTTTAAGTTAATTATATTCTAATAACTCTTGTACTGAACTTTGACAAATTGATTGATTTTGATACTAATAATATGTTCAATTCAATGCCCTTTCTGAAACCTTCTACGCACTTATAAATTTCCTCATGCAACTGTAGCCTTTAATTTGACAAGGACGTAAAATAGACTCTTCACTTTAATATTGTTGGGTTTGTTATTTAATAAATAATAACAAAAGAGGTGTGAATGAAAAATGGTGGGAAAAGAAATGGAGGGATGACCCGCGACCCGGTCCGGTCTAGCACGTTTTTCTTTTCCGGATTAATTTAAATTCGTTTTAAATTTCCCGCAAAAATTTCAAACAGCCATGACTGTTCTGAAAGGTTGCAAACCTCTTCAGAGGGTCACACCTGTTCCAACAGCCATGACTGTTCTGAAAGGTTGCAAACCTCTTCAGAGGGTCACACCTGTTCCAACAGTCATGACTATTCTGAAAGGTTGCAAACCTCTTCAGAAACATCACCAAGTTGGCTATAAATAGACCTTCAAATCCCAGAATATTTACTTACAAAATTTTCTGAATCTTCTTCTTCTTCTTCTGCACAAAATATTCCAGTGTGTTTTACGACCATCGAGTGGTTCGCCGATCACCAGAGTTTTAGGTACCGATACACTGGTGAGTTAAATCGTTCTATCCTGGGAGGATATATTCCATAACCTTGGGTACTTGAGGGGAATAATTTTCTTAAGGACACACTGTGTATTCAGTGGGCTCGATTTGTTCCTTCAACGTTTCAAAAATTATTTTGAAGTTCGAATATTATTTTTCAGAATTGTTTCTACTAACTTTCTGTTTTATTTTTCAGAAAGATTACTGTTTTATTTACTTACAGCAATACAGATAAATAACAATCTTAAGGAAATTAAATTTATTATATTCTGTATTCTGTCTGAATTTTACTATTCTAATTTGAAGATATAAAAACTTCATCAGGGTATTGAAATTCAGAAAACGATTTGAAGAACATAAAAACTTCATCGTTTTTCTGTAAAACAGTATATAAAAACCTTTGTTGTTTTTATTACGTACTGTTTATTGATTACAGTATTATTTACTGTTTTGGTTTTGCCATTAATTGATTTCTTCTGTTGTTGACAGTAAGAAATGGCAAATGAGAATGGAATTCCTTCTGCGACTGTTGGTGCAAACGACGATAGCCTCGTCAAGCCGCACTGCTGTTCCTCCGGCCGAGAAACCGGGAAAGTCGTAACGTTTGGATAAATTGTTTAGTGAACAATGACATGCGAGATTTGACCAAATAATATTGTCAAATGGTTTCAAAAATTAATGAGTGTAAACAAATGTGTTTACGTTAAGAATACTTCAAATCATATAGTCATTATTTGATTATATATGATATGTTGATGAAATATTTAAAAATGTGGGGGCTTTTAGCTTATGCATGACAAAAGCCAATGTTAGACGTAATGTCTAAATTATATAATTTTTGAACTCCATTGATATAGTAGTTGGTGACATCATCAGTTGTTTAGTCTTTATAAAGACTAGTTGATGAAACTACTAATTCGGAAGTTGGTCACATGCTTTTCTCGAAAGGTCATTTTCTTTAATGAAAATTTATATTGTTTAGTTCTTTTATGAAATGATGTCACTTTGAAGGTTGTGACTTTTCATAGAAAGACACGTCTGTATAGACATGACCGTTCATGAACGAATATATTAATACGTTGGTCTATAATGAGGTGAACTAACCGATGAACATGACCAAAATCCAATGCAAGTTGGATTTGTTTCATGAATGGAGGTGCTATAATTTGCATATCATATAGACATATGAATGAATAGCATACAAATGCTTGAAAATGGCGGAATGATTACGAAATGTGTTATATATTAAAAGGTTATGTCCACAACTGATGCCAATCATTCCAGCTGTTGTTATAATTACTACACTAAGTGTAGTCAATAATCTGATATGCAATCGAAAATCGAGACGTATTAGTCTACAACATAAGGAAGTTTGCATTGAACGTTCATGACAATGAAACGAGTTTTGAAGTATTTGAAATATACTCCAAATTATGCTTTGCACTACAATAAGTATCCCACGATAATAGAGGGGTATAGTGATGCAAATTAGATTACCGGTTCAACCGATTCTAAACAATCGGTGGATGAGCGATGTCTTGGAAATCGTCCAAACAAATGTGCATTGATCGCTCTACAGTGGAGGCTGAGTTTATAGCCTTAGACAAGGCCGGTGAGGAAGCTGAATGGCTCTGGAATTTCTTGGAAGATATTTCATTTATGCCCAAACCTTTGGCACCTATATGTATACATTGTGATAGTCAAGCGGCAATAGGTAGGGTAGGGAGCGTTATGTATAACGAAAAATCTCGTCATATCCGACGGAGACTCAATACCGTTAGACAACTACTCTCTAGTGGTGTTATCACAATTGACTACGTAAAGTCAAGAGATAACGTGTCGGATCCGCTTACAAAAGGCCTATCTAGAGAGGCAGTTGAAAGATCATCAAAGGGAATGGGGTTAAAGGCCTATGACAAGTCATCATGGCGGTAACTCTACCTAGCAGACTGGAGATCCCAAGAGCTAGGTTCAAAGAGATCAAACAAAGTTATGAATGACGGTTCAACATTGTCAACTAACTCAACCCATTCTCGTGATGAAGACAATGTTCAAAAACGAGGTAAAGCATTAAGGCTTTTTTGATGAGTCAATAAAGCTTAAAGCTTTTTAATGATTTGCTAAGTCTGGCAGGATATGACCAGATAGTGTGTCTTTAGGATTACACGTTTAGGAATCACCTATGTGAGTGTGAAGTGTAAGTCACTTCAAGGAGAATGAAAGTAAAGGCCCATTCGCTAAGCACTCATGAAACCAGGCGGTGTTCATGGCTGAGACGAACACAACCGTGAGAACCATAGATGGTTAAGGATTGATTGTGTGACTTATGTTTTCTAGGTATACAACAAAGCTCGACGGTTCAAAGATATCAAATCTACCGATTGACCGAGTATATCCGATATAAGTTCACTACGGAAAGTTCAAAGGGAAACTTACTTATCCAGATGCAATCAATTCTTGTTTGTAAAACACACACACGTCCGTGCATTCCTTTAAGTTTATAGCCATTCCCCATTCATGTGGGAGATTGTTGGGTTTGTTATTTAATAAATAATAACAAAAGAGGTGTGAATGGAAAATGGTGGGAAAAGAAATGGAGGGATGACCCGCGACCCGGTCCGGTCTAGCACGTTTTTCTTTTTCGGATTAATTTAAATTCGTTTTAAATTTCCCGCAAAAATTTCCAATAGCCATGACTGTTCTGAAAGGTTGCAAACCTCTTCAGAGGGTCACACCTGTTCCAACAGCCATGACTGTTCTGAAAGGTTGCAAAGCTCTTCAGAGGGTCACACCTGTTCCAACAGTCATGACTATTCTGAAAGGTTGCAAACCTCTTCAGAAACATCACTAAGTTGGCTATAAATAGACCTTCAAATCCCAGAATATTTACTTATGAAATTTTCTGAATCTTCTTCTTCTTCTTCTGCACAAAATATTCCAGTGTGTTTTACGACCATCGAGTGGTTCCCCGATCACCAGAGTTTTAGGTACCGATACACTGTTGAGTTAAATCGTTCTATCCTGGAAGGATATATTCCACAACCTCGGGTACTTGAGGGGAATAATTTCCTTAAGGACACACTGTGTATTCAGTGGGCTGGATTTGTTCCTTCGACGTTTCAAAAATTATTTTGAAGTTCAAATATTTTTTTTCAGAATTGTTTCTACTAACTTTCTATTTTATTTTTCAGAAAGATTACTGTTTTTTTTACTTACAGCAATACAGATAAATAACAAACATCACTTGCCCTTGTCTCTTACCTTAATTAGGTCTAACACAATCCCAAAAGAAAACTCGTATAAATCGCTCGAGATCATATAAGGATCACCAAAACACTTATTACCTACCGATGTGGGACAATTCGACAACATCCTCTATGCATATTGCGGAGGATCTTGAGATGTTAAGTTGATCTTTGGCTCGTTTCAAGACCAAAAGCAATCAAGGAAAGCACATTAATCTCATGAAACAAACGCAAATATTTTGTATGGTTTTAAGAGGAAAAGAATTTTGGAAATATTTTTTCAAAAATTAAAATCAATATGTTTTTAGGATATCCGTTTTTCTGAAATTTCTAGCTAGTTCCTTCATGATGGCTCAATTCATTCTATACGTAGCAATAACTCATTTTTAGGGACCCAGGCCGCTCTCAAAAAGTACTTCTGGACTCTATTCTATATTTTTTTCAGTATGTATAAATTTTCAGAATCTTGTCTAACTTTAATTTGTCTGTCTCGTCTTTTTCAGTTTTATATTCCATGAAGGACACCGAGTTGAAGTTGCCAATTAAGTTCCTTTCCTATAATCGAGGGTCCAATTGGAGAAGTCTCAATAGTTTGAAACTAATATTCCACGTCACTAATTAAAATTAAAATACCAGAATATTAGCTCAACGATAAAGCGATACATCGAGTAGTTCTACAAATTTAATATATAAGTAAATTATCTATAACGCCAATCATAGAAAAGATAAATTATTAATTCAATAAGTCCAAACAGTGATGTGAACGACCGATTTCCTGAAGTGGAAGGGGGTTTGGCTATTTTTGGGCACAATAAGTATTGGACCAAAGTAATCCTTCGGGGTTGCCCATCCATATGGATGACCTGAGAACGAATCCCCCCTCAATGCTTTTTGGGATTGAGCCTGTCGCACAGGGCTTACCTAGTGCAGTTTACAGTCTTTGTGTGGTTTGCACGCTATTACACAGGGGAAGGTTTACCCAGTGCCCACAAAGTGCTCACCCGAAGGGTAGAAGCTGTGGCAGAGGTTTTAGCGACTGCGGGTTTCCCCTCTTACCAAAAAAAAAAGTATTGGACCAAAGTGTTTGGAAGAAATTGTATGAAGATAAAGTTCATAAATAGAAGTCGTTGGCCTTTGGTAGCTGATGATAAGATACCATTTAAAAATAGGACCAAATTCTTATTTTGTGTCTATCACTATTAGAAATCCAACCGTCCAAAAAAATCGACCAATTTTGGTCGCTAATGGTCAATAACCATCCAAAATGCGATCATTTACGTGTAGACGATATTTTAAAGGTCGGAAGGGCATACCGATCAAAAATACCAGTCCGAAACCAAAATAATGGTTTTTTTGACCCAAAATACCTTTCTACAGCTTAAAAAAAGGTTACATTTCTAACTAAAACGCAGTATTATACTGCATTTTAGATTAACGGTAAGTTAGCCGTTAAAGCAAAACGTAGTATAATACTGCGATTTAGTTGTTAATTCTTTTTTTAAATGTAAAACGTTGTATAATACAGCATTTTACTAAAACATAGTATTATACTACGTTTTACTTTCTTTTTGGGCTCACCAATAAGTGTTCTACGGATAACAATAATTCAAATACATAAATCGTGATATTATACTGCGTTTTCCGTAAAAAAAATCTGCACCCCAAGCTAGGACTTACCTTATATAAAGGCGTTAAGATTTTATGAAAATCCATTCAAAACTTTTCTTCAAACTTCCGTTCATACTTCTCTTCTTGTTATCAAGCATTTTTTTATAATGTCTGAAGAGCCAAAAATAAGGGTTTCATTATATTGGGGAGGTGAGGTTGTAATGGAGAATAACTCTGTGAGGTATAGTTCACATCCACAGTGTAATGTTAAATTGCCGCTTAAAATGGAGAACGACAAATTGGTATCGTTGTTATGTAAGTAAATGAGTGTGAGGAAACGTTCGGTGAACCTTAAAGTAACAGGTATATTTCCGTATTCTGTGACTCTGCAGGAGTTTGCTTATTATTCTGAGTTTAACATCGAAGATGATGAAACTCTTAGAGATTTTTTGTGTATTCCGGATGAATACCGGAAATTTATTGTAGTAAAATTATTGGAAATGTACGTCAAGGTTGAAGACGCTCCCAATAATGAGGGTGTGCATAGTAGGGATAACCCCCAGTCATCGGGTGGTTATTCTGGAGCAGTTTTTGCCGGACAGATTCCTGATGAAAGAGCTTGCCTTGCTTTAAACTTGTCACCACCGGCGAGAGCAGCGAGAAAATAATATTTTGACTTTATATAATCCACAAGACGACCGGTAAACTTCAATCTTTCTACGCTTTAGCGATGTTTATTTTATGTTTGAATTGGATTTGTATTAACACTCATATTTTTCATAGGGGGTACCGTCCGGATATGAATTTTACAAGTTATGACCCCGCTCCTAGTTGGAATATGCGTAGTTTTGGCATGTTGGACCACGATGGTCCATCCGGGAGTCATCACGAACAAGAAAATATCCATCATGGAACGTCAACACAATACGACTTGTAAGTAAAGTGATATAGCTATATGTAAAGTATTTATCTAGTTGAGTAGTTTATCTAATTTTGTTGTTTTTGTGCAGTGAAAACGAGCAACTTGATGTTCCTGACCTCACACAGTTGGCCATAGACGAAGTATTTACTCATGATTTGGCAGATGCGCAGAGTTAGGAAGATGATAGTGATTATGACAACAATGTCAATGAGTCTGAAGATGACACACCCTTCCCTGATGAGGGTGATGACGGGGAGGAAGTGAATGTCGAACCTGAGCTGACGAGGGAGCATGCTCCTCCACCTCCCGTTAGACCAAGAGTGTACGAGTCCCACGTGCCGTTTCATGAGCGGAATATTCCCTACCTTGATAATTTTCCAACTATGCCGGACGTGGATGCCTTCACAAGGGATGCTGACGAATTTCGGTCAGCAATGTGGGATGAGTCTAGAGCAGTGGTGCTGGCAAAGGGCATGTATTTCCCCGATAAAGCTCGCCTTATCAAAGCTGTGAAAATCTACAGCGTCAGAGAGTGCCGTGAGATGACGGTAAGGGAGTCAACTACGGAGGTATACAAGGCTGTATGCCGTAGAGACTTTATGGGTTGTCACTGGATGTTGCGTGCCAGCAAGAAGAAATCAGGATTGTGGAAAGTGGGCAAATATATTAGCACCCACATATGTGAAATGGACACTTTCAATGAGAATCACTTCAACCTGGATGTAGACTTGATTTCTCTTGTCTTGATTCCATACTTGGAAGTGTCCATTAGGTTCAAGATTAAAGAGTGTATTACAGCCGTCCACCAGGAGTATGGGTGTACTATAACCAAAAGAAAGGCATATCTCGGGCGCAAATGTGCCTTTGAAATTATTTATGGTGACTGGGATAAGTCATTTTCATCTCTGCCCAGGTATATGGCCGCACTGCAACACTTTAACCCAGGGACTGTAGTTGAATGGAGGCGTGAGCGGAGTCCGGACAGACCCGAATATATTTTCAATTATGTGTTCTGGTCATTTAAACCAACAATTGATGGTTTTGTGCATTGTCGTCCTATAATTTCCATAGACGATACTCATGTCTATGGAAAATATGATATTAAGCTTTTGATTGCAGTTGCAGTAGATGCCAACAGATAAATATTTCCACTAGCTTTTGCAATTTGTGCCAATGAAAGCGAAGCGACGTGGACACTTTTTTTGAACCACCTGAAGCAGCACGTTGTCAAACAGCGTTCAGGTATTTGCCTAATATCTGATCGACATGGTGGTATTTTAAGTTCCGTACGGCATTTGCCTGAATGGCAGGAACCCTATGCATACCACCATTACTGTGGGCACCTGAAGGCCAATTTTCAGAAGAAATATCACGACAAGGCCTTGCATGATTTAATGTGGATGGTTGTAATTGAGCAGCAGCAGTGCAAATTCATGAGGCGCATGGAAGCGATCCGGCATATTGATCCACGAGCATATACTTGGCTGATGGGACATGAGCTTCACATGTGGACATTGCATGCTGATGGTGGCAGACGATAGGGAGCCCTGACTACAAATGTGTCGGAGTCATTCAACGGCTTATTGAAGTCTGCACGTGGATTGCCTGTCACTGCTATGGTCCGGATGATATTCAAACAGATTGCAGAGAGGTTTATTGAAAGGCATAGAGCTGCATCAGAATTGATTGACAGGGGTGTTCAATTTATGCCGATACCGATGAGAAGATTTGAGAAGTACAGGAGGCGAGCACATCGGCATTCATTTTTACAGTACGATCACGATCGGGGTGTTTTTGAGGTTCACACCGCTAACCGCGGGCACCGGGGGAATAATCTACAGACGGTGAATGAAGCCAGCAGGTTGTGTTCATGTGGGAAATGGACCATCTACCACACGCCGTGCGCACATGCCTTGAAGTGCTTTCAACAAGTTGGTTTAAGGGCAACCAACTATATTGATAGGCAATACAGTGTTGCTGCATACGTAGACATATATAGTGGGCAGTTGCAGCCATTGGGTGCTGAGCATTATTGGCCGCCGGAACCTTTTAAAATGGTGTGTAACAAGGACTATTTGCGCAAGTTGCGAGTGCAAAAGAGAACGCGTATACAGAACCAAATGGATGTTGGTGATACCGTTTATGCGCGTAAATGTGGCATATGCTGGCAAACAGGTCACGACTGTCGTAAATGTCCTTCAACTAGTGTGGGTCGCGGTGGTAATCCAGCTCCTGGTGCAAGTTCGTCGAATGTACCCAACTATCAAGGATACACCTAGTCTTTTGTTTTTGTAATGTTTTTTGTAATAAGTGTATGTACTTGTGTATGTTGCAATATCTATCAAATAAAATTATGTTCGACAGTCTTGTTACATCTTATTTTTTAACATTAACTTTTGAATTGGGATGATGATATGGTAGTCAAACATTCAACCTATTGGTGTTAGTAAAGAAGACCAATCCGAAGATTGAAATTTCACAACATAATATTCGAAGAGATAAAAGCACAACAACCATAACTAAAGCAACAAACATGAAAATAGAAGATAACAAAGAAAAAATGAAGACATTATTTTTTTGTTTCAGAAAAATTTACTATGTAAAGCGTAGTATTATACTGCATTTTGTGTGTTGTCTTGTCGGTCTGAAAAAGCTGAACCGACTGCGCAAAAGCTATTTCGTTTCAGAAAAATTTACTATGTAAAGCGTAGTATAATACTGCATTTTGTGTGTTGTCTTGTCGGTCTAAAAAAGCTAAACCGACTGCGCAAAAGCTGTTTCGTTTCTGAAAAGTTTACTATGTAAAGCGTAGTATTATACTGCGTTTTGTGTATTGTCTTGTCGGTCTGAAAAAGCTGAACCGACTGCGCAAAAGCTATTTCGTCTGAAAAATTTACTATGTAAAGCGTAGTATTATACTGTGTTTTGTGTGTTGTCTTGCCGGTCTGAAAAAGCTGAACCGACTGCGCAAAAGCTGTTTCGTTTCAGAAAAATTTACTATGTAAAGCACAGTATTATACTTCGTTTTGTGTGTTGTGTTGCCTATAAATAACGGGCACATTCCACTTATTTTCTGCGCTTAACAATAACCAATAGCAAATATTTCCATAAAATCAAGGTTTTTCTTTACTATTTTACAAATGTCTTAACAACCCCTTTATGTCCCAAGGTGCGAGTGCGGCAAAAAATGCATGAGTTTCGACTGTTGGGAAGAAGCTGGACGCCGCTACTGGGCTTGTATGAACAAGTTTTATAGGCAACCCGACGAACCTACATGCAATTTTAAGGTATGGATTGATGAACCCTGTGAGCAGGAATACTACAAAGAAAAGTTGCAGCATCTTCATAGTGTGTGTTTGAAGCAGTGGGAAAGAGAGCGACAATCAAAACGAGAAGTTGCGGAGTTGAATGAGAAACTCAAGGAGGTGGAACAAGAAAAAAATAAGCTGGTAGACCAACTCAAGTGGTTGGAGCAGAGAATACTAGGCGGTCGTGACTAAACATTGACATGTACGTGTTGAGCGTAGTACTGTATCTTTATGTTTCCCGTGTCATGTGTTTCCATTAGTTGTACTGAATATATGTTATGTTAGGTTTGCTATGTTTGTGTTTGTGTTGTACTATTAAAATAAAATTATTGTTCAAATTGTGTTAAAATAAAATTGTTGTTAAAATACAATTATTGCCATTATTTACATAATGTAGTATTTACACAAAATACAAACAAAAAGAAATCAATGAGTCCCACAGCCTGTGTGCTTCAATGCAGCCGCTGGCATGAGGTGCATCCCGTGTCGCCCGGGTACACTATTAGGATCATCCTCATCACGTCGCCTCTTTATGTGAGGATGCGCAGCAGCATGATCGTCAACAACCTACAAAACAATTAATAAGCTTAGCATATGAAAATGTATATTAGTAATGTACGTGTTAAGTCAAAAACGTTTTCTCTCCATGGTCTCGTCGGGCTCCTGAGTATAAGCATCTGTGGTGTCCTCATCATCGCATACAATGCCCTTGGTGATGGGCTGGGACGAAGCCTTAATAAGAAAATTAAAAATTAATTTATGGCAAATCATTAAGGAAAAGAAAACAAATTAAAATTTAACAGTAATACGAACATACCTGCACCTGTGATAGATTCATATCAACCGCCGGGGATGAGCCAAAACTCAACCTCCGCCCGCCATCCACGTCTCGGGTCGGTCGATCCTCAGCTGCGGTAGATGGGCCTGAAAAGAACTGGTCTACATCTTCGTCGAATGTACCCGTGATCAACAATGGATTTGACGGGGTGACCTGCGATGCTGGCAGATCCAGCTGAAGGCTGTACGACGGCATGTTGCTGGAAGGCTCGTCTAGCTGAGGGAAATAACCCGGCTGGTCATCTCCAAGATCCTCAGCAGGTGCCTCAATATGTGGGTCAACAGGTGCCTCAACGCCCCCTTGCTGGGGACCACCTCCTCGCCGTCCCCCACGACCCCGTGGGGCACCCCTGCCTCGTGGGACAACCCTTCCTCGTGGGGCAGCCCTGGCTCGTGCCCGACCCCTGCCTTGTGGGACAGGCCTACCCCGATGGTGCTGCTCTGGCACCACATACTCAGTCGCGTGATCTAACCTCTCGTCCTCTCTGGCTCGCTGCAGCGTCCGGAGAGCCAGCTCTACCACCCGCCGGCCATACTCAACCACTGCAGGATTGTCGGCATGCCGCTTCATCTCCTATCCCAACTGGTAGACCATATGATGACCAATAGCCTACACACCGTTTAAATATTAATTACATAACGCTATATCACAGTTATAAGTATGGGTTCCAACAAAAACATACCAGTGCCTCGTGTCTCCCGGCGTATGGTCCGAACCGATCGCCAGCCTGATGAACGGGGTTCCCGATCATCAGTTGGGTGTGACGGCAGTACCATGACGTATACATCTCAATAGACGCCGCCTGGATCTGTGAAGGTGGGGGCGGAATCAGGTCCTCTCGCTGATCCCAAATATGGACCTGCGCCTCTAGCCATGCTACAAATGCGTCGTCCACCCTCGTATGATCATCCCGCTGATAATGTGCAGCCACCCATATATCTACGGACGGTCAAACTGGCGAAGTACCCGCTCTGTGGCATGATGCTCCACAACATTGAGGCACATCAGCGGGACGGAAGTGCTCCAAAGCTGGCGGTCGACAGAGCAATAATCGAGCAGGCCAACTATCAACTCGCTGTATGGCGTCCAAATGAACTATCAAATAATAACATAAAAGTGAGTATGCGCACCAGGGATGTGAATTTATAACAAGTCAGTGTAGGTAGCTATTTACCTGTGCGGCCTCCAGCATATCCAACACATCCCTGACAAGGGGGAGATTATGATGAGCATCAATGCCTCGGTAGTTCCCACACTAGAGAACCCACCTCGTAGCTAGAGGGAGGAACGGAGGTGCTACACCAGGAGGTAATGGTGGTAGAGGTGGCTGCAACGACAGTAACCGCTCCCAGGCCCAAACCTAACATACAAGGTCGACGTAAAATTTAAGAGTCATTTTGACTATATAGAATTGGAAGTAATGAACAGAGTATTCGAATATGTTGTCACCTGTAGAAGCAGCAGAAAACCACATATGTCGCTCTGGGCGCCCATGCTAGCCCGGCACATACTCCTGTACAGGTAAGCGAGAACAGAAGCACCCTAGCTGTACTGGGGTAACTCATCTAGCTGCTGAAGATGATGTAGAAATCGCATACTCACTAGATTTCCCAAAGTGTTCGGGAACAAGACACCCCCAAATAGAAGGAGCAGCGCCAACCTCGTGTACCGCTGAATATGGAGATCATCTGTCTCGCCAGTGATGTCGGGGTGCAATACCTCCAAATGTTGTCTGATAGCTGTCACAGCAATGCGACTGCCGTGTCTAGCTACATCCTCCTCACCCTGTGGCCTGAAACCAGTAAACTGCAGCAACAACTACAAAGACTGGGCACGCGTCATAGATCTCATATAATGAGGCAGTGCAACGGCCAGTCCATCAACACGCAACCCATATAAAACCTGAACATCCTGAAGCGTGATGGTGGCCTCGCCAATGGGCAGGTGAAAAGTGTGCGTCTCCGGTCGCCACCGCTCTATCAATGCCGTGATCAGTGACCAGTCGAGCTGCAGCCGCCCAATCTCAAAAATCCTATAGAAGCCCGTAGTAATGAGGCGCTCGACTACGCGAGGATGGAAAGCTCTCTCCCTCAAAAATTCCCACAAGTCGTCTGGTCTTCTGGCGCGGAGAGTCTGATCCACTAGATGTCCCTCCCATAAGTAGGCGGACCTATGATCGCCCTATAACACTAATATCTGATCTGAGGCAGGTCCAGGATGCACAGGCGGCATGTCCATGTCATCTACTGTAAATTAAACAATATTAATTGTGTGTTTGTGTTATAATAATTAATATTTAGTTATTTAATAGGATAGAGTATATAACTATGGGTTCCAGGGCCGATATTTGAGGCACAGTAGTACCAAGCTATCCTGAATTCTTATGTGTGTCAATTTTAATATTTTTAGACTTTTGTTTGTGTTATAATAATTATTATTTAATTAATTAATAGGACATAGTATATAACTATGGGTTCCAGGTCCGATATTTGAGGCCCAGTAGCACCAAGCTATCCTGAATTCTTATGTGTGTCAATTTCAATATTTTTAGACTTCTGTTTGTGCTATAATAATTATTATTTAATTATTTAATAGTGACAGAGTATATAACTATGGGTTCCAGGCCCGATATTTGAGGCCTAGTAGCACCAAACTATCCTGGATTCTTATGTGTGTCAATTTTAATATTTTTAGACTTTCGTTTGTGTTATAATAATTATTATTTAATTATTTAACAGGACAAAGTATATAACTACGGGTTCCAAGCCCGATATTTAATTATTTAATACGACAACATGTATTAGTTTGTTAGTTCTGTAAGTTTATTTTATAAATTAAACTACAGAGACTCTACGCTAAAAGACTCTATATTTTACTACGCTAAAAGACTCTATATTTTACTACGCTATAAGGCTCTATATTTTACTACGCTATAAGGCTCTATATTTTACTATGCTATAAGGCTCTATATTTTACTACGCTATAAAGCTCTATATTCTAGTACGCTATAAGGTCACTATTCTTTAAGCAAATAAATAATCTAAACTAAATAAAAACAACAAACATATGAACATAACATTCACAAAATTACGTATAAAACAGTAAAAAAAATTTATGAACAATTTTATTAACAATAAAAGTTATTTCTCAACTTTTCACTTTTTTTTTAAACAATAATAATTTAATCCGGATAAAAATAACATACAAATTTAATCGCAAACATAACACAAATCAATATGGAATCACAATCAACAATACAAATATGCATAATTATACGAGTTTCGACACAAACTAAATCGGAATACCTCGATTTATATTTTTAGGAATGTCGAAAATTTGAAATTTTGAGCCCGAAACAAGGAATCCACAACAATTCAAGGCTTGGGTTATATGCGGGACCTAAAATCTTCACTTTTTGTGTGACGGGTGGGGCCCACTAGAATTTTTTTTAAAAAAAGAGGGGGGGATTGCTGGAATGGGGGGGGGGGGATTTTTTAATCCACGACAGTGGGTCTGTCGTGGGGAAGAAGACGAGTTTATAGTTTCAATGTAAAACGTAGTATAATTCTAAGTTTTAGTAAAACGTAGTATTATACAACGTTTTACATTAAAAAAAAAAGAATTAACAACTAAATCGCAGTATTATGCTACGTTTTTCTTTAACGGCTAACTTTTCGTTAATCTAAAACGCAGTGTAATACTGCATTTTAGTTAGAAATGTAACTTTTTTTTAGCTGTAGAAGAGTATTTTGAGTCAAAAAAACCATTATTTTGGTTTCGGACTCATATATATATATATATATATATATATATATATATATATATATATATATATATATATATACTGGGGACTCCTTAAATAATTTATCTGCCCCCCTCAATAAACAAGAGTAGAGCAGAAGTGCTGATTTTGTAGCTTGATCAAGCGCTTCAGTTACGTGGTGGATCCAGGTTCAAAACCTGGCTCCTGCACTTCTTCTTTTTTTTATTTTATTTCTTTTTAAAATTACTTTATTCAACGATTGTTTACTTATATTTGTCTATTGGTTTTTTTTGAACTCTTTAATCCTTGTACACAATAGTCAACCTAAAGTTTTAACTTTTATCCTTTTCCAAACTAAAAAACAAAATTAACCCTTCTGCCTTTCACCCCTCTTCTCCAAACAAACTCCTCACCCCTTTTGCTAAAAAACAAAAATCCTTTTTCTATTAACCCTTTTCCGCTTCTGCTCGAGCTCGAGTCCGATAGTTCAAATCGGCGACAGCTACTGAGTTTGAGACTCTTCTTCAGCTGAAACAGTAAGTTTCTTTGAGTAAAATATTGATTTTCTTGATGATTCCCCTATTGAAAGTTTGCTTTTATTCTTGATAGACTCTTAAATTTAATTGAATCATTGTTTTGTAGGTAGTTCTTGTTCTTGTAACTTGAGATGGACGTATTTTTGACAAGGTTTAAGTCTTCTCAACCAAATTCTAGTTTTAGAGAGAATTCCTCCCATCTAGTTGATGACTTTGATGTGGAATCACTAAATCCTGACCCCGGAGAGAGAATACCCATTGATAAATATAGCCCTGGAATACAAGATAAAGTGAGAAAATACTACATTCAACAAGGGCCTTGCCAACCGGTTGACTTCAAATTCCCTAAAACATTATTCGAAAAGAAAATGCGTCTATTTATTCCGGGTTGATTTAGAGATTCAAATTCTAGATGATTGGAGTGTAGTGTGAAGAAAGATGCTGCATTTTATTTATATTTCTATTTTGTCACGACCCAAAATTCACACGGACAACTCACGTGCTGCACGGACAATTCATGTGCTATAGTATCAATATCAAGATCCGCAGGGACAACTCACGTGCTGCACGGACAACTAACGTGCTATAGTATCAATATCCTCACAATCAGGCCCTCGACCTCACTCAATCATCAATCTCTCTAGTCTCTCGGACTCACAATGCCATGAAACTAGCCCAAAATGATGATATGATCTGCCAACAAATAGCAACATAGACTGAGATATGATATGAAAATGAAGATGACTGAGTACGAAATCGCAATTTAAAAAAATAATTCAACAACAGAAATGACCTCAGCGGGTCCCAACACAATAAGCATGAAGCCTAGACATGGTTTCTAACACGGATCACAACTTGATAGCTCCAGTACGTGGAGGTTTCATGGTTACAGATAATGTTGATACCCAATTTTTCTCTCATATTTTAAATATGTATATATACTTTGAAAATAGTGGATATGCATCATCATTTGTTTTATTAGCATACACGAGTATTTTTCATAATTTTTTTATAATTTTTAACAGACTTTAAATCAATTTATTTCCGTATTTTATTATATAAATATTCAGTAATTATCCTTCAAATTATTTTTTATGATGATCTAATCATCCAAAATTATCATTTATACCAACATGATGTTTAAATATTTTTCAGCGCATTTTTATAATTACATTTGCATTTTAGGGCTAATTGCACATTTTTGCAATAATAGCCATATTAATGTATAATTACATTATTTATTCAAAAAGTGACATTTTATATTTTTATAATGTTAAGTAATTATTTTTAATCATTTTAGTGCACAAATGATATTTTCGTTATTTATTAATTACTTTTATAAAATATTTATTTATTAAATATTGGGTATTTAAAAACTAGCCTAAAAACTCACCTATTTTCGGACCAATTAATGACCCAAAATCTAACACCCTAGCCCAATCAATTAAACCAACCCAACCAATGACCAGGTCGGTACCCGTTTCTTAAACCCGCCCCAGTCCCATTTTAAAATCCTGGCTGTTGATCTCTAAGATCAACGACCTACATCAAACCACCCCCTTTTAACTACCCAAAACCCCTAACCCTAACCCCATTTCTCATAGACCGCCACCCTCATACTCTCTCAAACCCCCCTTTCTCTTCTTCTACAAATCCTACCCGCTATATCTCTCAACCTGTCCTAATCCCGTTGATAATTGGATTTTACCATTATTTGCTTACCTTATTCGTCTCCTCTTACTACTGGTGGTTCGTCTATGTGTTACCTAGTTGCTTGCCTAAACATGACATGCAAATCTCATCAAAATTGAACCAAAGTCGATTTAAATCTTTGACTTTTCTGCTATTTCGTCTATATTCACTCTTGTTCTATTATGGGTACGAATATCGGTATATTTCTGTTGATTCTTACTTACCCTAAAGCTAGAGTTTTTAGGTCTCTTTAGATCGAACCAAAATTGGTTCGATTCTCTGATTTGAGTGATATTCTGTCTATATTCGTCCTATTATCTGTGATGTTTGATTTTTATTTTTAGATTCTGCCGATTTTACACTTTCCCTAACAATTAGGGTTTGAGTTTTTTCTCTTTTCCTTACTGACTTCGATTGCATGTGATGTTATTTCCTTTGTAGTGTTTGATTGATGATTTTCCTTGTTTGGGTGTTCAATTTCTACTACTGTATAAACCCCTCCCCATTCCCCTTTGAGACAGACTGGAATCGTTAAGAGATTTACTAAAAACCGAAGTTACTACTCTTTGTTCTCTAATACTCTTGTTCTATATTCTGGTTCTTGGCCGGCTGAATGCCAAGGCCAGAAATTCTGGGTTCTTGCTACTATGGACTTTCGTTCTTTCTTGTTTTCCGTTTAACTGGTGAGTTACTGAACCTTTGCAATTTCGTTCCTATGTATCTGCAACTTGTATATGTTTTTCACTTATGAATAATGTGTTGCTGGGTTACTCTTGTGTGCAATTCTATTTGCTTTACCTTAGTTTTAGGTCCTTTTAACATTTGACTTCATAATGTTGCTAGATTGAAACATGCCTAAGCCTAATTCGAGTAGTCAAGATTCTCTTAATTTCGTGTAGCCAATGTGTTATGAACTACTACTATATGTGACCTTTGCACTTATTAGCATCTCTCTGGTGTTTAGTTCTGCTTAAGGTTGTCCATTATGTTATTTGAATATGCTCCATCTGCATAATTTGAACTTTCTTTAGTTAATTGTTCTATTAAGTCAGAATGCTTACACTTACTATATGACATGAGTTTATCTTCCCCTTTTTGTTCTGAAACTTTATAATGGCAATCTTGCATAGGTATTATGTTCTAATTCTGTGTCAAGATCATGTTCTATCAGTCATGACTAGTTCTCAGTTAATATACCCCCTCAACATGTTTTGGCTCACTTGATTCACCAATATGTTGTCATAATTTGTGCTTCCCTACTATGTCTAAATGCTGTTCTGGTGCCTGATGTGAAGTTAACATGACTATCTTATGACACTGGGACATATATTTAACATAATTTGAACCTTTTCCTTAAAACCTAAAGCCTGTTTGATTATTTGTTCTATGTGCCCAACTTGACTATGTTTGTACCCTTTAGTTCTGTCCCTCAGCTATTGTCCACCCTCCCTCATTATCACTTATGTTATTCTGAACTCCCTATTATTAGCCAGCTGAAAGCCAAGGCTATCAAGGCTCTTGCTATTGACCTCCCTAGTGTGAGCACTGCTCGGGGTCCAATTGAGACCCTTGTGAACTCTGACACACTAGGACTTGGTCCCCAGTCATTTCCTAAATCTCCTCTATTAACCTCCCTAGTGTGAGCACTGCCGTGGGTTCTTGAAGCCCTTGGGAACTCTGACACACTAGGGTCTAAGGTTCCTTGCTACTTTGTCCTAATTGCTCAATTCTATCCTAATTCACTTGCTGGATAAGCGAATGGGATTGTGTACATGGCTTTTTTCTGAATCTTTGATGGTTATTGAATTCTGGCTATGACTTCTGTGCTGTTGTGAGCTATGTGGACTTGAAATTGAAGGCCTGGCCTGGCCGGCTGTACTTTGGGCCTGCTGCAGGCCCACTATAATTATTTTGTAACTTTGTAATTTATTTTGTTCATTGAGTCTGTAATAATATTGTAATAACAATTGTGGTATTAGTAAAATTGGAAAAAGGGGGGTTTATCTTAGTACTTGCATTGAAATGGGTAGAAATCCTGCCAAGAGGGTGTTTTACTTTGGTCAAGTATGTTCTACTGCTGTGTGTGTTAGATAACCTGCCTATAGGTGTTTAATCCGTCTAATCTATTCTGCTTCTACATGGTAGATATCATGCCTATAAGAAATTAGATGACCGATGTCTCAATGTGCGTTACAGCATATCCATCAGGTGCTATAGGATTCTGTTAATTCATATGCTACCTAATCTGCAATTTAGAAATCATGCCTATAAGGTTAATTGGTTAACATGATGTCATTCACTTAATAAACATGCCTACAGGATCTAAAATCAGTCTTAATTATTGATTATCATGCTCGCTTCCTCTAAGTGTTAATATTGACCTTTCAAACAGTGTTTCATTGCCATTGTTAGAAAGTATGCCTATAGGATTAGTACGCAATACTAGATTCCCTGAAATATAAAGTTATTTAGAAAGCAAGCCTCTAAAATAACACCTCGCATCTGAAGCTGCTGCATGTTTGAATTCCAAAGCCACATAGAAATCATGTCTATAGGGCTTAATGGCTTTAACTCGTCTCAATTCTGAAACTGTCAAATGCCTAATTTGTTTGCCTGCATTTGTTGTCTAAGTGTGGAGGCTAACTTGAGCCCTTAACTGCTTTTATGTGAAGTCTAACTTGTTTTATATGTCACCTAGTTTTCTCATTTTGAGCAACCTAAGTTAGCTCTAGAACCACCCAAAATAGATGGTCCAAACGCCTCCTGGACGGTAGGCACGTAACGGGTAGTGCACGCATAGGGTACGAGTTATAATTGAACTAGTACGCTTTAGGTAACAACTTAAAGATAGTAATCGGGTAGCAGGAGATGATAGTTTGTGCCCGCTGAATAATATGAGTAACACCCCATCTGGAGGGAGTTAAGAAGTATTATTTATGTTGCACGGGGTGATCCTTTAGGCTAAAAAACTTAGGAGCCCCCCCTCCGCTTTCTTTCTTTACCTAATAGAATCAAAAATAGTTTTATCTTCTGTTTAAAACCTGTTTATAATAAATTTCTTAAATTTTTATGCTCTCTCCTCGTTTATTTGATCTCATAGACTAATTATATAATTCGAGTTCGGCCGGGACCCACAACTGTGGACCTCGAAGAGTGCCTAACACCTTCTCTTCGAGGTAATTCCAAGCCCTTACCCGATCTTTGGTGATGCAAACTAGTCAAATAGAGTTATCTGCAAAATAGGTGCCTTAACGCATCTCAAACCCGTTAGGTGGCGAATCTCTCTTTTAACACCTTCCTTAAAAGAGTTGTCACGTGTCGAAAGCCGATTTTGCGAGAAAAAGGGGGCGCGACAGCATGGCGACTCTGCTGGGGATATTTTAGGCTATTACCATAAGTAAACTTGGTCTATATGAATTAGTCTTCTCTGATAGATGTGTCTTTATTATTTTTGATGTTACATGAAGATCCCGCTCCCGTTTCCCTTTTGTTGCTACCTGCACAACCTTTTCCCCGTTTTCCCTTTATTTGAATTCGCATGCAAATCTCTGCTCAATTTGGTCATAGCATTTATTTTCCTTTAAGAAATTTTAGAATTGCTACATCATGTCTTTCCCCAACCTCACAATCTTATCTACTTTATTACAATTTTCATATTGCGCAAACTAACTTCTTCCTTGTTTTTCTTTCTTTTTATGTCTTTGCGTTTCGTTCAATACTGCATTTACTGTTTTCATCATGCAAAATATTTGACAACGTGGTTATCTTGATGAGTGTCCGCGCTCTTCCTATATCACCCTTTAAATTTGGAAAGGCTTTTTTGCGGTAAAACTAGTCGATCAGCGGTGCAGTCGACGGTTTCGTGCCTTTCCCTATCAAGTTGTCCGCTTAAGGGTACCGGTCTAGACTCTTCTAGAAACCCCCACTCTAATATTAACTGTGCATGCATCATGTCCAAAACCTAGTATGGGTTGGAACGCAGTCCGCGTCATAACTCGCTAAGTCAAGCCTTGTCCAAAGTCCATCGGGATTCCATAATCCCAATGGACACAGTCATGATCTGTGCATTATTTGGAGAAAACGTGCCAATATGTTGTTCATTAACGTGTAAATAGATAAATTTGGAGGGGGCGAGGGCTTACTCTATTTGTTTTGCAGAAATGAGGCACGAAGTCCCCAGGTTCGGCATGGTTTGAAATATCCCACCTTTGCTGCTGGATTGGTGGGAAAATCTCGCACCAAGTGACGAAAACCATGTGAAAAGAGTCCTCGGGAATTTACCTTCTATGTTAGACATTCATCCAAACAATGCGTTAATCGAGGCTGCCACTATTTTTTTTGGGGATGAGAAGAGAGAAGTTTTTCATTTTGATGACATTGAAATGACTCCCCTTTTAGAAGATATAGGAGGTTTTTCTGGGCTTCCATGGGATAGCCCTGGTTTGTTGGTAACGGAAAACTACACTCCTCGAGGTTTCTTGAAAAAAATGGGTTTCAGGAAGAATGATGATTAGTCTGAAGAAGTCTTACATACCGTTGGATTTCCTCTATAAGCGTTATGGACACAGCAAGTCATACCCCCTTTATCATGATGAGTTTGCCATTACTTCTTTGGGTTGGACTCACCGGTGAGTTTTTGTATTCATTGTTTGTTTTCTGGGGATGCTGGTGTTTCCAATACAAGGAAAAAGGATCCACACTCGCCTAGCTATGGTCACTAAGGCTTTAATGGAGGGGATTAAGGGGCAGACTTACATTATTGTCCCTATGATTTTGGCTGATATGTATCGGGCTTTAGACCGTTGCAAAAGGGGTATAGGCATTTCGAGGGTTGCAATCTGTTGCTGCAAGTATGGTTGTTGGAACACCTTCAGATGGGAGATACCATCAAGAATTTCCGTGACGACCATGGAATGACCACATAGCCTATCACCATCCGAAGAGAATGACCTTTATCCCAAACAGGTTTGCGCAACCGAAAAACGCTGTGAGCTGAGCACATGTCTTCAGCAATCTGACCGATGATGACAAGGTAAATTGGATTTTTGAATGGTTCCCTAGCAGTGAATTCATCATCAGGTCGAGAGATACTCCTCATCTAGTGCTAATCGGGTTGAGGGGAATCTATTCTTATGCTCCTATCAGGGTTATGAGACAAGCTTGGAGAAAACAGGTTATACCCCGAGTTTCCAAAATTGTTTAGTACAAAGCAGACTTCTTGGGGAACGCCATTCCATTCAAGTTCGAGGCACAATACATGTGGCATCAAAAGATCATTGAGGAGAAAGATACCATCGAGCCAGATCGGTATCATGCCGGCCATGTACACTTCTATCCATCATGGTTGGTAGATGATATAGAGGGGGATGTCAAGCCAGGGATTAATCTAAAGAATAGGGTTGTAGACAACGCTGCTGAAGCACAAGTCAAATATAGGATGCTGCACAAAAGGGTTTTCGAGTCTGAAGTCAGACATTTGGAACAACATAAAGTGCACATGGAAGCAATCAACGATTGGAGAGAAATCGCTACTAAGTCAACAGCGAGGTTGGAATATTTATAGCAGGGGTTGATGGAGCTTGAAGGAAAGATGAGAAATAGGGTTGCAGGCTGTCAAAGCATGGATGGCAATGAAGGAGGGCTCTTAGCAAGGGCTTATCTGCTGTTGGACATGTGCGACCTGGGGAACCTGATCGATGGAGCAAAGAAGGCCAAGCATGGAGAAGGTCCCTCTGGGACCAAATAGATTAGGAATTATGTTTTACTTGCTTTCTAGACTCGTTATAGACTTCGGTTGTAATAAAGCAAATGCCATTAGTAATTTTTTATAATTATTGTCGTTTTAGTAGATATTTGGTTTATTTATCATATTAATGAAAATGACGTCGAAGTTAATTGGGTCA
>NW_017675953.1:0-24536 GCF_001879085.1 Nicotiana attenuata | reverse complement strand
TAAATGCACCACAACCTACCCCTAATCCCCAAAACTCAACCAACGACCACCACTATGCCCAAATTCCTGGAGTCCATCAAAGCGACCCCATATACGTCGAAACTTTACCCCACACTCCACAACAAACCTTATACATACCCGAATCCACCGAGAAGGACCTGCTCATCAAGAATATGTCGGAAGAACTCAAGAAACTTACTAGTCAAGTCCAAGGTGTTGAAGGTGGTAAAGGCATCGAAGGTTTGAACTATGAAGATTTGTGTATTCAGCCGGACGTAGAACTACCAGAGGGTTACAAACCTCCTAAGTTTGAAATGTTCGACAGAACAGGTGATCCGAAGGTACATTTGAGAACATATTGTGACAAGCTCGTAAGGGTTGGTAAAGACGAAAGAATACACATGAAGCTATTCATGAGGAGCCTCACTGGAGACGCCCTGTCCTGGTACATCAGTCAAAACCCGAAGAAATGGGTTAATTGGGTGAGCATGTCGTCAGATTTTATGGATCAGTTCATGTTCAATACAAAAAATGTGCCAGATGTCTTCTACATTCAAAATCTTAAGAAGAAGCCCACAAAAACTTTTCGCGAGTATGCTACTCGATGGAGATCAGAAGCTGCGAAAGTAAGGCCCGCACTGGAAGAAGAACAGATGAACAAGTTCTTCGTCCGAGCTCATGATCCGCAATATTATGAGAGTTTGATGGTTATTGAAAACCATAAATTTTTTGACATCATCAAATTAGGAGAAAGAATAGAAGAGGGAATTAAAAGCGGAATGGTGACAAACTTTGAAGCACTACAGGCTACAAACAAAGCCTTGTAGTCGAGAGGAATCTCTAAGAAGAAAGAAGTTGGTGCACTAATGGTAGCCCAAGGTCCGAAGTCTCCCCTCACATACCAAACACCACCACCCACATATCAGCATTCACCTCCCAGATACCAACAACCCACTGCCACTTAGCATACCTATAACACCCAACGTGCATATTACCACTCACTACCACCAGCTAGCCAAAACTACCAATAACCCAGACCAAATTTTGACCGTAGACCATCCAGACAATACACTCCTATTACTGAACCCATCGATCAATTGTATGAGAGACTGAAGGCTGCCGGTTATGTCACTCCCATTCCCGTTGTTGCTATGGAAAACTCTTCCCAGTGGGTTATCCCAAACAAGACATGTGCCTATCACTCGGGCATGAAGGGTCATACTATTGATAAATGCCGCACTTTGAAGGATAAGATCCAGACGCTGATTGACACCAAGGTTATACAAGCAAAAGAGGCTGCACCTAATGTCCGCAACAATCCTCTCCCGGATCACAGGGGCGAGGGGGTAAATGTGATCGAAACTGATGAAGAATGGGATCCGAAAGGATCAATCGGGCTCATTCGTGAAGGGGATGAACCTAAAATATCTCCAGTCATTCTCACACCTATTATGGTGCAGATTCAGTAACCAATTGAGGTTGAAGTAGCCGCACCAACCCCGTTTGAGGTTGAAGTAACAATGCCTTCCGCCACGCCAACTCCGTTTGAGGTGGAAGTGACCACACCCTTCACCGTGACGGTAGAACCTACACCGTCCTTTAATTCTAATGCTATACCATAGGACTATGCTGTAGAGGCGAGAAGGAAAGGAAAAGGGAAAATGGAAGAAACAGGTGCAGCACAAGGTATGACCAGGATAGGTAGGGTTTACACACCCGAGCATTTGGGAGGAACAAGTAAAGAAGCCGCTCCCAAGCAGCCTATCACTGAAACTGGCCCAGAGGATCTTTGGAGAAAGGTGCAAGCAAGAGAGTATTCTGTGGTTGATCATCTGAACAAAACCTCTGCTCAGATATCCATTCTATTACTACTATAGAATTTTGAGGCGCATAGAAATGCATTGATGAAAGTATTGAACGAAGCTTATGTACCCAATAATATTACTAGTGGAGAAACGACAAATATGGTAGGGCAAGTATTGGAAAGCCACAAGATCACTTTTCACGAAGACGAAGTGCCGCCCGAAGGATTGAGTCACAACCGAGCACTGCATATCACGGTACAGTTTGAGGACAAATTCATTGCCAGAGTCCTGATAGATGGGGGTTCGAGTCTCAACATTTTTCCATTGACTACTTTGAAGATGTTGGGTAAAGGTTTGCATGAAATACGAGCAGGGACTATGAACGTGAAACCATTCGATGGGTACCAAAGGGCCATAATTGGGGAGATCAACCCATGTTTGCAGATGGGCCCGACTTGGTTTGACGTTGAATTTCAAGTGTTGGACATATCCGCCACATACAATCTGCTGTTGGGAAGACCTTGGATACATGTTGTTGGGGCCGTAGCCTCCACTCTACATCAGCCTGTAAAGTTTGAATGGAACCATTAGGAAGTAATCATCCACGGGGACGGGAGTAATCCCATTTATACCAATCAAATTGTTCCGGTTGTCGAGAATAGAAGGAAGTTGGGTGGAGAAACGTACCATCGCATCGAGCGCATCAATGCAATTAAGAAAGAAAAATGGTGGAGTAATAAGATTGAAAGGATATTGCCATGGACATGATATGAAGCCGGCAAGGGTCTCGGCAAGAATCTCCAAGGGATCACCAAACCGATACAGCTAAAGCATCACAACACAACTTTTGGCCTTGGGTATGAATACACCTGGAGTATCAAAATTGGTCACCACCATGGCGTAGTCCTTATTACCCTCTTGAACAGCCGATACCGCATCTGCACCAGACATTTCAACAGACTAACGTGATATGGGGATCTGAAGAAGTTGAGGCTTTAGCTGGCCTGAGGAATCTGTTTTTGGACAATGAAGACATGGATTGCAATGCAATAGTGGAGGAGGAAGAGGAGGAAAACCTTACTATTCAGACCGTGGAAAAAGGTCTCAAGAACTGGACTGCTGCACCGTCCCGGGCCTGTCGAGTTCCTAGGTAGCCTGGCAATTAGCATGATCTATTCTTAAAAGCAATTTTCAGCATTTAAGACATTTTCAGTATTTCGTTTTGGACATATTTTGTTTTGAAATAATCGCTTGACTCGAGCCGTATTTGTTTGATGTCTTCAAGATTTATCTAATGCACTGCTATTTTAGTATTTATTATTATCCTTTATATTTTCTCTCTACATCATTATTATTAGTTATCCTGTTGAACCGACAACTGTGACATGCAATGAGACAACACAACATAAGGATGGCGATTCAGAGGAAATAGAAGAAGAAGATATAATACCTGAGAAAGTTGTGAGAGAAGTGGGAAATTTTGAGAACAAGCCTAAGTCAAATTTGGACGAAACCGAAATAGTCAATTTGGGAGATTCTGAAACAGTCAAAGAAACTCACATAAGCATTCACCTGTTACCATCAGAGAAAGAAGAGTACACCCATTTCCTGAAGGAGTATGAAGATATTTTTACGTGGTCTTATGATGATATGACTAGTTTGAACACATCTATAGTGGCTCATAAACTACCTACCAATCCCATGTGTCTGCCTATAAAGTAGAATCTCAAATATTTCAAGCTGGATATGAGTCTGAAAATCAAAGAGGAAGTCATCAAGGAGATCAAAGCTAAGGTTCTCAGAGTGGTCTAATATCCTACCTGGTAACTGAACTACGCTTGACCTGATTCCCATTTAAGAAGGGATACGTAGGCAGCCCTATGGGTTTGGTCACATCTTAATAAAATCTTCATTTTCCCCATGGTTAGAAATTGGGGCAGAATTTTGAGGAGGAGCAAGTCCAGCCAACTTCGTCATATGCAGAACCTTCAAAAATACGCTTATTAAACTGGGGCATAATTTTGAGGATGAACCTCAAAATTCTAGTGCAAAGAAGTCGCAATGTCTCTAAAGTGTCACGGTCATTGGTTCATTATTTACTTGATATTGCATACTACTATGATTTTAAAACTATGTTTATCAGAGTGCTTGCATATTCTTCCGAAAACTTTATTTCTATGGCAGCCAGATATTACCCAGGGTAACTCGAACAGGATCTCCAGAGCAAAGCAAAGCAAAGAATGCAGGCGAAGGCATGAACCAACCTTCCCCGCAAAACTCACGATTTTTCTTTGGATGCAGGAAATGAACATAACAAGAGTATTCGCAAATACACACACATCAAAATCACTATCTTCATAACGACAAAATTTCCAAACACAAACATGTCTCCAGATAAGAAATACTCTGCTATCACTCATTATCTTTTCGTTGCATGAGGCTAAGTACTGCCTCCTTTTCTGCATGAGACTAAGCCCTGCCTCCTCAATCGCATAGGGATAAGCACTGCATTCCATTGCATGAGGCTAAGCCCTGCCACCTCCTTGCATGAGGCTAACTACTGCCTCGCATTTTGCATGAGGCTAAGTCCTGCCTCCTCAACATCATAAGGCTAAGCACTGCTTCCTTGCATCGAGACTAAGCATTGTCTCCTCTTCTTGCATGTGGCTAAGCCTTGCCTCCCTAATTGCATAAGGCTAAGCATTGCGTTTCATTGCAAGAGACTAAGCCCTGTCTCCTCTTCTTGCATTAGGCTAACCCTACCTACCTAATTGCATAAGGCTAAGCATTGCCTTTCATTGCATGAGACTAATCACTGTCTCCCTTTTCTTGCATGAGACTAAGCCCTGTCTTCTCTTTTGCATGAGGCTAAGCATTGACTCCTTAATTGCATAAGGCTAAGCACCGCCTTCCATTGCATGAGACTACGCCCTGTCTCCTCTTCTTGCATGAGGCTAAGCCCTGCCTCCCTAATTGCATAGGCTAAGCACTGCTTTTCCTTGCATCGAGACTAATCATTTTCTCCTCTTTTTGCATGAGGCTAAGCATTGCCCCCCTAATTGCATAAGGCTAAGCATTGATTCCTTGCATGAGACTAAGCACTGTCTCCCTTAATTGCTCGAGGCTAAGCCCTGCCTCTTCATCTGGATAAGGCTAAGCTCTGCCTTTCCCTGCATAATACTGAATGCTATGGCACTTGAAGTCTAGCACTATTTTGCCTTCCCGGGGCTAATCTTTGTCCCAATCTTATGCAAGACTAAGCTCTATCTTGTTTCGCTTCTTATATGACCCGGCATCGTGTCTTTGCATTTCATGGGCTGAAACATCGCCATTTTTGTCCAAAGGCGTCATAGTCCGAAGGCATCATCCTCGTAGCCGGAAGACACCATGTCATGGCCTGAGGATCTCTTAATATTGCACATCATTATTCAAAGGCGTCATGGTTCAGAGGCACCATTCTCATGGCTCGAGAACATCATTTCATGGCCTGCGAATCCCTTATCTCATGATTCATGGCCCGGGACGTCCTGGTCTAAGGACATGATCCTCACCCTCCAAAGACAACCTTCATGGTCCAAAGGGAATTTGCATCATGTTTTCCGCAATAGTCCATATATATTTGCACGCATCGTGTTTTATGTTTTGCAGGTAATCCAGGAAGTAACCGTTCTTCAAACGGGAGCAATCTTCGCTCGGGTTTTCATTCATAACGTTCACATTCTGCAAATATTTTAAACGTAACCGACCATCATCAATTACTCACTTTTCTCTATGGCTATTCAGACACTTGCTCTATAACATATACGTTGCATGTCAGATTCACATTCATAACTATGTATAAATCCATCCGATACTATCCTTCCCAAAAGAACCCTTTCCGAAACACACGACCATTTCTATAACAACTCCATCGGTTTCTGTTCACTGTTGGTTCCAGAACTACACATGGCCTGATTCCTGTAAAACCAGGGATATGTAGGCAACACAGAAACCGAAGTTCGGCCTCTATTTTTAAAATCACCCCATTCGGTCAAAATCGGTCATCATTTCTTTACCCGACAACTCTATCATCATTCCCGGGTAAAGAGGGGCAGCTGTTGATACCCAATTTTTCTCTCATATTTTAAATATGTATATATACTTTCAAAATAGTGCATATGCATCATCATTTGGTTTATTAGCATATACAAGTATTTTTCATAATTTTCCATAATTTTTAAAAGACTTTAATTTTATTTATTTCCGCATTTTATTATATAAATATCCAGTAATTATCCTTCAAATTATTTTTTATGATGATTTAATCACCTAAACTTATAATTTATACCAACATGATGTTTTAAATATTTTTAGTGCATTTTTGTAATTACATTTGCATTTTAGGGCTAGTTGCACATTTTTGCAATAATAGCCCATATTAATGTATAATTATATTATTTATGCAGAAAATGACTATTTATATTTTTATAATGTTAAGTAATTATTTTTAATCATTTTAGTGCACATATTGTATTTTTGTTATTTATTAATTACTTTTATAAATTATTTATTTACTAAATATTGGGTATTTAAAAACTAGCTTAAAAACCCACCTATTTTCGGACCAATTATTGGCCCAAAATCTAACACCCTAGCCCAAATAACCCCTAGCCCAATCAATTAAACCAACCCAATCCATGACCGGTCGGTACCCGTTTCTTAAACCCGCCCCAGTCCCATTTTAAAATCACCCCCTTTTAACTATCCAAAACCCCTAACCCTAACCCCATTTCTCAAAGACCGCCGCCCTCATACTCTCTCAAACCCCCCTTCTCTTCTTCTACAAACCCTAGCCGCTGTATCTCTCAACCTCTCCTAATCCTATTGATAATGGGATATTACCATTATTTGCTTACCATATTGGTCTCCTCTTACTACTGGTGGTTTGTCTATGGTGTTACCTAGTTGCTTGCCTAAACATGGCAAGAAAATCTCATCAAAGTTGAACCAAAGTCGGTTTAAATCCTTGACTTTTCTGCTATTCCATCTATATTCACTCTTGTTCTATTATGGGTATGAATCTCTATATATTTCTGTTGATTCTTACTTACCCTAAAGCAAGGGTTTTTAGATATGTTTAGGTCGAACCAAAATTGGTTCGATTCTCTGATTTGAGTGATATTCTGTCTATATTCCTGCTATTATGAGTGATGTTTGATTTTTATTTTTAGATTCTGCCGATTTTACACTTTCCTTAAAAATTAGGGTTCGAAATTTTTCTCTTTTCCTTACTGCTTCGATTGCATGTGATGTTCTTTCCTTTCTAGTGTTTGATTGATGATTTTCCTTGTTTGGGTGTTCAATTTCTACTACTATATAAACCCCTCCCCTTTCCCCTTTGAGACAGACTGGAATCGTTAAGAGATTTACTAAAAACTGAAGTTACTACTCTTTGTTCTTTAATACTCTTGTTCTATATTCTGGTTCTTCGCCGGCTGAAAGCCAAGGCCAGAAATTCTAGGTTCTTGCTACTGTGGAATTTCATTCTTTCTTGTTTTCGTTTAACTGGTGAGTTACTGAACCTTTGCAATTTCGTTCCTATGTATCTGCAACTTGCATATGATTTTCACTTCTGAAGTTCATAGCTTAATGTGTTGCTGGGTTGCTCTTGTGTGCAATTCTATATGCTTTACCTCAGTTTTAGATCTTTTTAACTTTTGGCTTCATAATGTTGCTAGTTTGAAACATGTCTAAGCCTAACTCGAGTAGTCAAGATTCTCTTAATTTCGTTTAGCCAATGTGTTATGAACTACTACTGTATGTGACCTTAGCACTTGTTAGTATCTCTCTGTTTTTAGATCTTCTTAAGTTTGTCCACTCTGTTATTTGAATATGCTCCATCTGCATAATTTAAGCTTTCTGTAGTTAATTGTTCTATTAGGTCATACCTGAATGCTTACACTTACTGTATGACATGAGTTTATCTTCCCCTTTTTGTTCTGAATCTCTATAATGGCAATCTTGCATAGGTATTATGTTATAATTCTGTGTCAAGATCATGTTCTGTCAATCATGACTAGTTCTCAGTTAATATACCCCCTCAGCATGTTTGGCTCACTTGATTCACCAGTATGTTGTCATAATTTGTGCTTCCCTACTATGTCCAAATGCTGTTCTGCTGCGTGATGTGAAGTTAACATGGCTATCTTATGACACTAGGACATATACGTAACGTAATTTGAACCTTTTCCTTATTATGAGTCTATGTATTCCAATCCTGCAAACGTGTTTGTAAGTGTGACTACTTATGCACTAGGTGTTGAACTTGTTCTTCTAAATCTTGCTAAGTCTGTTCTTACAACCTAAAGCCTGTTTGATTATTTTTTCTATGTGCCCAACTTGACTATGTTTTTACCCTTCAGTTCTGTCCCTCAGCTATTGTCGACTCTCCCTCATTATCACTTATGTTATTCTGAACTCCCTATTCTTAGTTTGCTGAAAGCCAAGGCTATCAAGGCTCTTGCTATTGACCTCCCTAGTGTGAGCACTGTTGGGGGTCCAATTGAGACCTTTGTGAATTCTGACACACTAGGACTTGGTCCCCAGTCATTTCCTGAATCTCCTCTATTAACCTCCCTAGTGTGAGCACTTCCTTGGGTTCTTGAAGCCCTTGAGAACTCTGACACACTAGGGTCCAAGGTTCCTTGCTACTTTGTCCTAATTGCTCAATTCTATCCCATTTCACTTGCTGGATAAGCCAATGGGCTTGTGTACATGGCTTTTTTTTCAATCTTTGATGGTCATTTAATTCTGGCTATGACTTCTGGGCTGTTTTGAACTATGTGGACTTGAAATTGAAGGCGTGGCCTGGCCGAGTGTACTTTGGGCTTGCTGCAGGCCCACTATAGTTATTTTGTAGCTTTGTAATTTATTTTATTCATTGGGTCTATAATAATATTGTAATGAAAATCGGGTATTAGTAAAATTGGGAAAAGGGGGGGGGGGGTTTATCTTAGTACTTGCATTGAACTGGGTAGAAATTCTGCCTATAGGGGGTTTTACTTTGCTCAAATATGTTCTGCTGCTGTGTGTGTTAGATAACTTGCCTATAGGTGTTTAATCCGTCTAATCTATTCTGCTTCTCTATGGTAGCTATCATGCCTATATGAAATTAAATGACCAATGTCTCAATGTGCGTTACAGCATATTTATCAGGTGCTATATGATTCTGTTAATTCACATGCTACCTAATCTGCAATTCAGAAATCATGCCTATGAGGTTAATTGGTTAACATGCTATCATTCACTTAATAAACATGCCTATAGGATCTAAAACCAGTCTTAATTATTGATTATCCTGCTCGCTTCCTCTAAGTGTTAATATTGAACTTTGAAACACTGTTTCGTTACCATTGTTATAGAAAGTATGCCTATAGGATTAAACTATGTAATTCTGAACATCTTCCATGGTTATCACTACTAACTACTGCACCTGGATATCATGTCTATTGGTCAAAAAACTTATAATCTGTAATCTTAGTAATTATTACGCAATACTAGACTCCCTGAAATATAAAGTTATTTAGAAAGCAAGCCTCTAAAATAACACCTCGCATCTGAAGCTGCTGCATGTTTGAATTCCAAAGTCACATAGAAATCATGTCTATAGGGCTTAATGGCTTTAACTCGTCTCAATTCTGAAACTGTCAAAGTCCTAATTATTTGCGTGCATTTGTTGTCTAAGTGGGGAGGCTAACTTGAGCCCTTAACTGCTTTTATGTGAAGTCCAACTTGTTTTGTATGTCGCCTAGTTTTCTCATTTCGAGCAACCTAAGTTAGGTCTAGAACCACCCAAATTAGATGGTCCAAACGCCTCCTGGACCGTAGGCACAGTACGGGTAGTGCACGCATAGGGTACGAGTTATTACTGAACTAGTACGCTTTAGGTAACAACTTAAAGATAGTAATCGGGTAGCAGGAGATGATAGTCTATGCCCGCTGAATAATATGAGTAACACCCTATCTGGAGGGAGTTACGAAGTATTATTTATGTTGCACGGGGTGATCCTTTAGGCTAAAAAATTTAGGATTCCCCCCCTGCTTTCTTTCTTTTGTAACTAGAATCAAAAATAGTTGTACCTTCTGTTTAAAACTTGTTTATAATAAATTTCTTAAAATTTTATGCTCTCTCTTCGTTTATTTGATCACATAGAACTAATTCATATAATTCGAGTTTGGCCGGGACCCACAGTTGTGGACCTCGAAGAGTGCCTAACATCTTCTCTTCGAGGTAATTTCGAGCCCTTACCCGATCTTTGGTGACGCAAACTAGTCAAACAGAGTTATCTGCAAAACAGGTGCCCTAACGCACCTCAAACCCATTAGGTGGCAACTCTCTCTTTTGACACCTTCCTTAAAAGAGTTTTCACGTGTCGAAACCCGATTTTGTGAGAAAAAGGGGGCGCGACAGATAAGATCAGGTAACTACACAGTACCACAGGAATAACGGAGCCACAATTCACCCGGTGCACACCAACACGCCCGTCACCTAGCATGTGAGTCACCTCAACACCAAACACATATCACGTAATTCGGGGTTTCATACCCTCAACACCAAGTTTAGAAGTATTACTTACCTCGAACAAGCCAAATCCAATGCCGAGCAAGCCAAACGATGCTCCAAAGATGCCATCCCGCGCGCACCGACCTCTGAACGGCTCGAAACTTGCCAAAAGCAACTCAAATACATCAAATAAAGCCCAAGGAAACAATTCCAAATGATAAAGGTCGAATCCTTAATCAAAATCCAAAACCGGCCAAAAGTCACACTCGGGCCCGTGCCTCGGAATCCGACAAAACTTACAAAATCCGAAAACCCATTTCATTACAAGTCCAACTATACTAGTTTCACTCAAATCTGACTCTGACTCAATGTTCGAAACTCAAAAACTCACATTTTGAAACTTTAGGCTAAAACCTCCAATTTCTCTTTTGGAACCCTCAATCAAATGCCGAAATGAAGATAGATTCTTGCTATAAAATAAAAAATGAGTAGAGAACACCTACTCAAGTCCACATGGTGAAAATTGCTTCAAGAATCGCCTCAATCCGAGCTCCATAGCTACCAAAATGCAAAAATGGCCGAAACACCCAAAATAGAGTACTTTATATTTCTGCCCAGGCATCCTCTTACGCGAACGCGGAAAATCCATCACGTTCGTGATGAAAAAAATAATCTACCACCAAAATACTCTATGCGCTCACGGCACAAGCCTCGCGAACGCGATACATAGAGAAGACAGAACTAAGAGAACGCGGTAGAAGGGCGGTGAACGCGAAGAAAAAGCGGCCACTGCCCAGCTCAGTCAAACACACTACGGGAAAGCGTTCAGGCTTACACGAACATGATGCTCAAATTGCAGCAACGTACGCGAACGCATCTGAGGACTTGTGAACGCGATCTCCCAGCCTTCAAAAAACTCTACGCGATCGCGATCCATACTCCGCGATCGCGATTAAGGAAACCAGATGCCGAGAACTCAGCAGAACAACAATGCAAAAATGAAGGAAAATGGTTCGAAAACAATCTGAAACACGCCTGAGCCCCTAGGGACCTCGTTTGAATATCCCAACAAGTCCCATAACACTACAGACCTACTCGAGGCCTCAAATAACACATAACAATATCGAAACGACGAATCGCACCTCAATTCAAGCTCGATGAACATTGAACTTTTCAACTTCCATAACTTGTGCTGAAACATAGCAAACCAACCCGGAATGAACCCAAATTTTGTACACAAGTCCGAAATGACATAACGAAACTATCTCAATTCCCGGAACCACAATCCGAATCCGATATCAAAATGTCCACTCCTGGTAAAACTTTCCAAAAATCCAACTTTCGCCATTTCAAGGCAAATTCAACTATGGACCTCCAAATCACAATCCAGACACGCTCCTAAGCCCAAAATCTCCCAACGGAGCTAACGGAACCATCAAAACTCCAATCTGAGGTCTAATACTAAAAAGTCAAACTTGGTTATCTCTTCCAATTTAAAGCTTCCTAGTTGAGAATCATTCTTCCAAATCAATTCCGGATAACGTGAAAACCAAAACCGACGATTCACATAAGTCAAAATACATCATATAGAGCTACTCATTCCCTCAAACAACAAAGCGAAGTGTAAATGCTCAAAACGACCGGTCGGGTTGTTACATCCTCCCCCACTTAAACATACGTTCGTCCTCGAACGTGCCCAGAGTTGTTCCAAAGATGCCAAACTGTCGTGTGACCTTACCATGCACATACCTGGGGGTGATCCCACGTGACCCTATTCCACATAGGCCTCACAACACAATATACTGAAGATCATTAATTCAGTCTTAGCTCATAGACCTTAGAATCCAATTTTTCCAACATCCGAAATTTCATATAAGACCCAAATCTCGTATCATATACACTGTATAAGTATGAACAAGTTACATCGAGCCATAGCTGTAACCCAAGTCACAATCACATGATATACCACATAACTCATATACTAATAGCAAAACTTCAAATCACTATAGCTGCTTAAGTTAACTCGGTAGTGGTAATAAACCTCATAACAAACAAAATCTCGTTCTAAAACCTTCGTACACTGCCGATGATGAAAGGAACACGCAGAAACTCATAACCATTCATCATATCAACAAGTCATGGAGCTCCCTCTCCTTCGACAAGAACTATAGAAAATTTCTAAGCTGATCAGAGTCATTATCCTTTCAAATAAGCCATAATCAAATCCGATAGAATCCTTTCCACATCCGTCGACCTTATCTTAGCAAATACCAGCTACTCTACTGACATGTCGCACCAATACTACCCTAAGCCACGAACCGTGCAATCCGTGCTCCAATATACAACAATTCAAATGTATTCAAACATGGAAAATGACTCAAACGAGAGAACCGTCCAGCCAACTCAACAAGTACCGCCCCAACGAAATGGTGAAACCATCACACACCGTAGAACCATAACACACGAATCTAACGCAAAGGATCATATCTCTACATAACCCCGCTGCAGTGCGTGACGCCATCCAAACACTGGTCCATATGAAATACCTCAATCCACAATGCTCAAAATCAACAACCACACACAATTTGACATCAAGTACCCAAGGCGGATGACCATAACCACAATGAAGAAATTAACACAATACCACAACCCGAAAGGACCACAACCACGGCGCCATCAATCATTCAACACCCTAATAACCATCTCGCTCAAATTCCGCTATAAGGCCCAAATAGATCCGCACCATGTGTGCATATAACCAAAGGATCACAACCCCTCGTAGCATAGAAGATTAACTCACAGAACATACCAGAACACGAATAAGCTCAATGCCAACCTAATGGCACACCTTTGGGCAGTAACGGTGATGAGTCAACAAATCGGACCTGGTGTAGAATACACATCCTCATTAAGCCTACCAATGAACTCCCAAATCAACCCTGGTCATCCACAAATAGATAATTAACCCTCCAAAAGTCCACAATGACCTAACTATAACACATACCATCCTCTGACTAGCTCTTGCCGCATTTTCACAGTCCACAACCACGAAACAATCTACTCTTGAGAACTCCTAGTCTCCAAATTCAAAGAGCACACAAATTACCATATCTGATCCTAACTCCACCGCCCGAATGCCAAACACATCTCTCATACACGATCATCCCACGAGGAATACTTCTCAAATTCTTCCGTGCCACATAGCAATATCTAAAAATCGGCAGTCGATCAACCAAGAAAGTGCCGCAATACCAATGAAATATCCATAAATCAAAACATAGTGTGCCTTCTAAAATGTACACTCCTCTCAAGCAATACCAAATAGTAATAGCATTCATCTAGACGTTTGAAACCGTCCATGTTGTTTAAGAATTTATTACCTTCCCTTCAAACTGAACCGTGACCTTGCACACGCAAATCTTAATCCCACACAAAACACCGCATCAATCATGACATCATGCAAAGAGTACAAGCATCTCATAATTAACTCCGAGTCACAAGTATAATATTTATCCGATCAGCCAGAGACCTTCCATTTGATCCCAACCAATGGGAAATCACAATACTTAACATGCTCCTCTCGCCAGTAGGAAATATCCACCTCAAACTGTGATAGAAATCATGGAGAACTCTTTGGAAATCCATTTGCACATAGCCAAGCTATCAGAACCAAATACTTATAACTCATACAAGCCACACAGTCGCCAAAACCCAAGAGTACTGCCAGAAAACACCTGTAGAGACTCCCCACATCATCAGTACCCAAAGAATCGATCATATCCATTATGGTGCTGATCCAACCTACTACTAAACTGTCCAATTTCTCATAGTTCCTTCCGAATTGCCTTCAAGTTGATATTTCTCCTTTCCAAAACACCACGATCCTTAACCAAAACTCACCCCACGAGATCCTACGATAAATCACACTACCAGATGGCCCATAAGCTGCTGAATCCCCTCTTAAGCACCCCAAGGCACCACAACCGATACACCCGCTCTGAAGAGACCTTTTGTGAACCTAAAACTGTTTCCTTCACCTCCTTGATACTGAAGTGTATAATCCACAATAATATAGGAATATCATGAGTCTCGACACCATCTAATGTAAATCTCAGGTTCTAACCATATACAAATCCGAAAAACTCTCAATTGCTACATATAAACCTTGAACCCACTAGAACCTTCTCGAGGGACCTCCACTCTGCTCAACTATCAATTGCACCACCCTAAAATGGCCGAACGATCTGTGCCCCATTAGCACGATAACACCCAAAGAAGTCATCCATACCTCTAAGCAAACGAGCAAATCCCTACGACATACGCACTACATCCGTCACGAATAACAACTCCAATCATTCCATGATTTCCATATAGCCATAAAGCATATTACATCATGCACCCAGAAGTTCCTTGCTTAAGTCATCCTCAAAACCAGACTTTGCAAGGCATAACCGATCCACAAGTATGCTTCAGACTAAAATCGATACAACACGTAACTATGCAATCAATCATCGATAGCAGACTCCCCTACTTGTCTCAAAGCCATGTAATAAAACATCTCATAACTTACAATAACAATACTCTATTACTGCCATAATCTTGCACCAAAGTTCAACTCAATCCTTCATAATCTCATGTAACTCAAACCATCTAATACCTCCAATCATCTGCAAATCTCGCATTCACCCTTGTAATGGTCAGGTCAACTATTACAAATGATCCAAACTCAAATCGCACAAATATAACCTGCTAGTAGAAAAGAAAGCTTGCACATAACATCATAAAAATCACACATCCGTAGATTACCTCGCAGGTTATAACCCACTTGCTTAGCCGCAAACTGGCATCTCTTTATACATCAAATCAAGACGGAAATCAAACACCCAATAGTCCTTTTTACATCTCAAGCAAACTCTTCTCGTCACATTCACTCCATCTGAACACTTCCTGTACTCACATTATACTGACCATATAGCCATCCAACCACTCTTCGAGCCACAAATTCCACTTGTAGGGACATTACCGGACATATAAGTCCAAAAGCACGTGCTCACACAATTGAAATCCCCGTGCTCAAGCTACAGTTACAACCCGACCTCAAGTCCTCCAGACTGGCCCATCACCAGCACACATAAATCACAACTCGTACCTCATCTGTCGAATCATAAGCCGTCGATGCACAGCTGATTCCGAGAGCTCGCACGCGCATACAAATGTGTGGAAGGAATTCAAAGAGTTACGCTTCAAGCTGAATCAACGTCGCACGATAAGAAAAGAAAGATAGGAAGTATATCCTAAATGTCCTGTAGCCTCTCGAAGATAAGTCAGGACGTCATCATACCGATCGGCAAGACTGTACTAGACATTTGCTCATGACTTGTAGAACATATGAACCTAGAGCTCTAATACCAACTTGTCACGACCCAAAATCCAACTAGTCGTGATGACACCTAACCCAACCCGCTAGCTAAGCCAATCTAACAATATCCAGTTCCTGACAAGTTGAAGAATTCTGCGGATCGCAGATCATAATTATGCGGCCGCAAACATCCAATTCCTGACAAGTTGAAGAATTCTGCAGACCGCACATAGAATTGTGCGGCCGAAGAACCTCCCGAAGGGCATTTTTGTTTGAAATTTTGAGCTGTATAAATAGACAAATTTCACATTTTTAGGTCAACTTTTGACATCAACAGCTACAATAGTTGTTTCTCTTTACTTCTTTTAGTAGTTTTTTTCATATTTTGGGATATTTGATCATAGATTTTATCATTTTGATTGTACAATATGAGTTTAATTATCAATTCTTCTTCTATTTCATCAATTTCAAGCATGACTAGCTAGATTTTTACTAGGGTTGTGACCCAACCCTAGTGTATAAACCTTATGGGTGTTTGATTTAGTGCTTGTTTATGGTTGAGTGTTTATTATTTAGCCTTGTTCATGCTTTAATTTGTGGAATTAGTTGTTGCAAACATTAGTTCATGCCTATTTGACTTAGTCTCTACTTGAGAAACAGAGACTTAGTCTAGGAAAACTTGGCTAACAAGAAATTGGGTCAATCGAGAAATTGATAATCTCAATTAAAGGGTTCAACTTAGAGATAGTAATAACCCGACTTGAGATTTTATCAACCATTTTGTGCAACACCCGTTTGGACTTGAGAAAGCCAAATAAGGCAAAGTCACTCTCTAACCGAGAGGTATTGAGTGGGTAATTGAGTGTTGATAGCTATAATACACCTTGATCAACAAAACAGGCATTAAGGCTTATATCCCATTAGGCAAACACCTAGGTAATGGTTATAGCCCCAAGCTTTTACAAAACTTGAAAAACAACAAAAATAATTTCCTAGTTTCATTTCTTTACTTCGCAATCTTAGTTTAAAATAGGCATAGAACCAACACCAATCTGTGGAAGTGTAAATTGTGATAATTCAAACTGATACACTGAAATATATACTCATAAATCTCACATATAGCTCCCTGTGGAATTCGACCCCGACTCCTTGTTGGGTATTACTATTGCAATCAACCGTTTCATAACCTTGATTTGAGGTTTGAATTTGGATGAGACCAGTAAGCATCTTTAACTAGTTATCAATTTCCACTATGTTTTCATGAATTTAAACATCAAATCTATGCATTTCAAAGTAGAAATTGGGGGGGGGGGGGTTTGGGTAGAATTTAGGGATTTTTTAAAAATGAGATTTAGACGTCGAATTGAGGTCGGATTTCAAAACAGATCATATATCTTAGCTCAGGGGTGAAATGGGTAATCGGAATTAAGTCTGAATCTCGGATTTCAACCACGTGGTCCCAGGTTAACTTTTTGTTGACTTTTTCACTTATGATAAAAATCGAATCTTTTTCATTCGTGGGTAGTTTTTAAAGCTTGTTTTGAATTGTTTGAACGATATTTGGCTAGATTCGATTTGATTGGAGGCTTGTTCTAAAGGAAAATCCATGGTTGGTTTTTGATTGTGTTCCAAAATAAGGTAAACGTCTTGCCTAGCTTTGTTGGGGAAATATTTCCTACTATCGGAATGTCTCCATACCGGTTGGTGTTCAAAAAAGCTTGTCATCTTCCAATGGAACTTGAGCACAAAGCCATGTGGGCTTTAAAGAAGTTTAATCTTGAGTGGGATGTAGACGCAAACTTGAGGGTGGCACATTTGAATGAGTTGGATGAGTTCCGGTGCCGTGCATACACAAGTTCATCCTTATACAAAGAGAAGATGAAATATTTTCATGACAAGTACATCTGGAACAAAGAGTTCAAAGAGGGTGATCTTATGTTGTTGTTCAATTCACGGTTAAGAATGTTTCCCGGGAAGTTAAAGTCTAATTGGAGTGGCCCGTTCGAAGTTGTAGGTGTGACACCCAATGGTGCATTGGACTTGAAGAATAAAAATGATGAGGTGTTTCGAGTCAATGGTCACCGGGTGAAGCATTATTTGGGAAAAGTTGGTGATGGCCACGTTGTGGCGGTGATTCATTTCAAGTGATGGTAATCTACATCGTACCGCGATGTTAAATCAGGCGCTTCTTGGGAGGCAACCCATGTTTATTTTTCTTTTCTTCTTTGGTAGATAGGTGTCATTTTTGTGCTAAGTGGAGTTGAAGTGTGTTGAAGGAATGAGTGTGCTTTACAGGAACTGTGCTCAGAAAATTAGCTAAGTATGGAAGAAGTGCGCACCGTGTGTATATTGTGCGGACCATACAATTGTGATTGCTACATCAAAAGAGAACTGCGGCCCCACAATTGCAGTGAGGACCACACAACTTGAAAAAGGGAAATTGCAAACTCTCTGAAGTTTGGTTGTCAGAGAAATAGCCAAAATGCAGCCGCACATCAAAATCTGCGGTCCACATCAGAAATATGCGGCCGCACCACAATTTATGCAGACCGCAGATCAATAAAGGCTTTTGAGACCTGGTAATAGAGTGCGGACCGCAGAAGGAATTCTGCGGCCGCACTCATCCCTTTTGTTCCTCAAGTTAGACCCTTAATATAAATAGGAGACCTAGGGTCACTCTACAAGTTTTTTCCCTCTCTGAATTCTCAAAGTTCTAAATATTGAAATTTCTTGTTAAAGTAGCTGCTCACCAGCATAACAACTATTGATCACTCATCTGCATTACTTCATATCTGGTATGCTCAAATTACTTGTAGAATTCTTCAATTTTTAGTTTAATTTACAATTCATTAGTTAGTTTAGGCCATTTGTCATTAGAAGTCAATTTTACGACCATGTGGGATTTTAATTGTTTTAGGTCAATTGATAATTGCTCTATGGGGTATGGGTAACTTGATTATCATGCTTAATTGTTAATACCGTGTCAAATTTGTGCAAAAATTGAAAACCTTAGCAAGTCTGCCCGATTTTATTTTGAAATCCGCGGCCCCACAAGAAATTGTGCTGTCCACAGAAGTTAAGATTAGGGTAGTTGGTCAATCATGAATCTGCGGACCGCACTTGAAATTGTGTAGACAGCAGAATTTCCACCGCTGCCGCAAAATGACCCAATCTCTGTCTTCAGAGAGTTGAACTTTTGGGATATCTAATGTGCGGCCACAATGAGAAAAGAGCGTACCACACCCGAATTCTATGGTCGCACTAATAATTGTGTGGATCGCAATTCTAGTTCTACGGTTGCAAGTTCCAATTGTGCGGTCCGCACATCCTAGCATATGGCCGCACTTGTAATTGTGCGGACTGCACTTTCGCACCAGCAATCATATTTCACACTGTGTTCCTTGTCTGTTTTGAACTTGAATTACAACTGACTCCTGCTGCTTCTTGTTACAGATTATGGTTTGATCTCGAGGCCGCTGAGATACTTCAATGGGGAGGGGTGAACCTTCCAGAGGCTGAGGCAAAAGTGCCTTACCCCTCACCCTTCAAAATATTATAACCAAGAAGGCTACAGCTGGCCGAGGGAGAAATGTGGAGCCTGCCGAATCCAGTTCTTATGTCCCGTCTAGGGAAGCTTCAGAGGGCAACTTGGTTGAAGAGTAGTCGGCTATTCAATCAAAGCCACCGGGGAGGTTCCAACTTCGGGACAAGCTTTCCAAATCAAAAAGCACCTCCGAGGGTTCGGAGAGTACCAGTCAGGATTCGGAGCCTTCTTCTACACCTGCCCTTGAGGCACCATCGACGTCAGTTGATGATATTCTAGATGATGGCTGAGGGGGTGATGCTATAGTTACCAGCCTTGAGAGGTCGAAGAAGAAGGAAGTCTGGGAGGACTGGTTCGTCAGTCTAGCTGCCTGTACTAGCTTCTGAAAGTGGTGGCTGGTGAGATCGATCACTCTTTAGCGACAGTTCCAATTTAAAGACCTTAACAAGTACAATCCGCTAGATTTGAGACAGTTTCGAGAGCGGAAAGTGGTGGATGCGGTTCACCCAGAGTGTAGTGGACGCAAAGAAGTATCTGGTCCTGGAATTCTACGCCAATGTGGCACATATAAAGAAAGGGACCAAAGTGATAAAAGTGAGGAATCTGAAGGAGAGATTTTACCAGAACACTTTGAACACCTACTTGGGGTTTGAGGACACTGAGCCTGTGAAGTACTTGGAAAAGCTAGTAATGGGAGATGCAGCTCGCCCATGGCTAGCTGAGATTCTTGCAGTCCCGGGGCCACCGCCACCATGGTTCACAATAGGGGTTCCTATTCAGTGGAACACCCTAAAATTCGAGTCGAAGGGATGGTAGACTTTTATATGCAGTCGACTAGACCCGTGCCAGAATGAAACGAACCTTTCTATTCTGCGGGCAGTGCTAGTCGCCTCTATTATGGTCGGGCACCCGATCAATGTGGGTGCCGTGATGTCGGCCAACATGTCTGTTGTCGCCAGGCAAGCTGACACCTCCTACCAGTATCCCAACACTATCACTGAGTACCTTACAGATGCGCAGGTGGAGCTAAAAGATATTGACACGAAGGTTCGGGCTAAGAAGCCCTTCTCATGGTATTCCCTATTGGATGCACGTAACCTTAAGAGAAAGGGTCGCCCGACTATCACCATTGGCCAGTATGATGAGCCATCAGTGGTACTGGCAGAGACAGCTGATTTGCCATCCGCTTCAGTAGAGCCTTCAGCTAGTGCAGTTGTCATGCCCCCACCTTCAGCCTCAGTACCTTCCACCTCGGCTTCGAAGCTGGTGCATATGCCACTGCTCCACTCTCTGCGCTGCGAGTCTCCCAGACGCTGGCGATCCTCAATAAGTGGATGCATACAGCTACTACAAAGATGTCTGACATATCCAGTGTTGCTGTAGCACATTCATCCATTCCGGCACCCCAGATTCGTCCAAAAGTGGAGGAGACTTTGATGAAGCTTCTGGAGAACCAGACCACAATAATGAATACATTGGTACATCATGGAGCAGTGATTGAGGAGCTGGGAAAGGAAGTCAAGAAAATGCGAAAGTCCAGGCTTCTAAGAAATCAGTTGACAAGCTTGGGAGAGAGATGACGAAGATTGCAGCAGCTGGAGATCTTCTCTTTGACATGCTGATGGATTCAGCTCTAACAGCACCAGCAGCACCAACAGCTCCAGCGGCACCAGCTAGCCAGTCCGAGGAGCTAGACCTGGCTGCCGACACTGCTGAGGCAGTGCGCCGGATGTTCACCAACCCATTTACTCCCAGAGCCGAGGATGATGATATCCAGTTAGTGGAGACTGAGGGCGGTGACGCTGCTGTGGACACAGAGATGTCCAAGGCGACATACAGAGTATTCTTCACTCTTACCCTTCTTTACTCACATTTTGTTAAGCATTAGGGACAACACTTATTTTTATTTCGGGGGGGGGGGGGGGGGTGAGCGTGGAGTTTATTTGATTTATTTGGTTTATAGCTGGTAAGGAGATCTTGGAACCCCATTGGAACTTACCCTCCGGGAGCCCTTCTTTCTGGAAACGCCGAATCGGGTATTTTATGCTTAACGCATTCTACCCCGTACTTAACACATTCAAGTCGGGTGCCTGTGAAGGGAATCACCTTAAAAACAAGGCGCGCAACACAGTGAGAAAGGGGAATCGTCACTTGCACGAGGGGTTGAGGTTGAAGCAGCATGTACTCGAACTCTAGTTTCGTTTCAGAGGAAAAGATTGAAGTTTGGTTTGTTATAACTCACATTATTTTCTTCTTTCTCCTTATTGTTTATATATTCTATCCTCTCTCCCATGATGTATATATTCTCTTTTTTCCTCTCTCATTATGTATATTCGTTATGCTTTCATTAATTTGCTTTGTAGCTTCTTTATTCAATTTTCTTATTAGTTAATTTTTAATTTAGTAGTTTTTCTTTTAATTTTTTTAATTTAATAGCTTCTTTTTTATTAAGTAGCCTCTTTTTATGTTTTAGTGGACAATAAGCCTTTGGTTTTCTTAATACCACGGTTTTTTTCAAAGGTAGTTTTTGTGTGAACCGGGTAACTCTCCTCAACGATGGATGGCGTGACAACCTTCTTTAGGGATTGGGTCCGTCTTTGGTGTCTATGTAGTAATAGTAGTAATAATTAATAAAAAGACCTGATTAAGTAAAACTCGAAGAGTCAAACATGCTTCATTTGGCACCAACACTTTTAACTACGTGCTTATGGTTAGAGACAAGGATTTCTAAAAGGAAATAGCTCTAGTTAGTGATTTTGTGACTCTTGTGTTGACTTTGATACCATCAAGTGGTCTAATTGGACCATAGTGATCTACAATCTTGAATGTGGTCATATTGGGCCCTCAAATCTATCCTCTTTAGCAATCTAGTTGCGTGAGGGGTGAGATGCTTTGTTGGTAGTACAAGTACTTTTGCGGAAGGTCTAGAACTTGCCCCGAATGTGTTTTAAGGCGAAATAGTAAGTTTTGCTTGGCTTGAGAAGTGATTGTAGGCTTTACTTGGGCCGCTTGAGTTTTCTATTGTCTACCAATGATGTCATCCCTAGTCAACCCCTTCGAGGCTTTAGCCTTTCTAATTTGAAAACCATGTTACAAGCCTTTACCCATTCTATAGTGACCCTCTCTTGGCACCCGAGATTTCCTTAGCACTCATGTGAAACAATTGGCTAAAAATATAAGTTTGGGGGAGAGGCGAGGAAATCGAAGAAAGGTATTAAGGCACAAAAAGAGAAAAAGAAATGACGAGAAGGAAAGACAAAGAAAAGAAAAGAACGAAAAGAAGAACGCTAAAAGTGAATAAATGAAAGAGTTGAAGGGATTCAAAGAAAGGCAATGATCCCAAACATGGAAAAACATGTATCAAATGATCAATAAAGAGTGATGTTAAGTCTCTCTAGTCCCCCGAGGAAAATAAAGTGCCTCAAGGAATCGTAAAGTGTGAGCCGATAATTGAAAGACGAAGTGCTTAATAAAGGTGTAACCACTTATCCATATTGTATCAATCCCTAATCCAAATTCCTTCATTACATCCCGAAAGAAGTCCTACTTGATTTCAAGCCGAGTGAGCTACATTAATGGTGATTTACATGAGGGGCAAGCTTATGGTACGAGAAGTCGTACTTGTGATATTCTCTTGAGAGAGATGAGTGAACCTTTCATAAATTTGAATTGAGTGCTAAATTCTTAAGTGAGCTTGGCAAATGGAGAGTAGAGGAGGACGAGTTGGGATCCACCATGACCTACAAGATAGAGCAGAATTCCTTGATGAACTAAGACAACCCTTTATGCTCGAATGTCACATTAGAGCTATATGTGCATAAATGTATAAGTTGTTGCCTTGTTAATAATGCTGAGTGGTGTGAGTAATTGTTGATCCTAACTGAGGTGTGAATGATTCACCTGTCGCTGGCTATAATGTCCTTTAACTTTTGGAGGTGAGAACTATTTTATTTGCTTGAGGACAAGCAAAGACTTATGTTTGGGGGAGTTGATAAGAGGGGATTTTGACTACTTATTAGCACCTTTTACCTTTTGTTTTAGTCTAAAATCATTTAATTTTGTTCCCAAAAACTGATGAAATGTGCGTAATTTCAGGAATATTGGAAGGTGAACTCCCGAGATGAAATCCAACTCAAGAAGGAGTAATATGAACTCAAGGACACAAAAGGCACAGAAGCTCAGAAGTGTGGACCACAGAATATCATCGGCGGCCGCAAAGTATGAAGAAAAGGCCACCAGAAAATGTTGCAAAGTGCCGTCCGCACATGAATTGTGAGGCCGCAAAAGATGGGCCATGAGCAAAGTTCAGAGATAATGCATTCCAAGTTCATCAAAAGTGCGGACAACACAAGGATAGTGCGGCCGCAAAAGAAGAGCTATGCAGCCGCAGATCTAGTTATACGGAACGTAGAAGAGGAAGATGCGGCCGCAGTTACAAATATGCCGACCGCAAAAAGAGGGCCATGCACCCGCAGATAAGAACTATGCGGCCGCAAACTTCTAGTTCCTGACAAGTTGAAGAATTCTGCGGACCACACATGGGATTGTGCGGCCGAAGAACCTCCCGAAGGGCATTTTCGTTCGAAATTGCGAGCTGTATAAATAGACAAGTTTCACATTTTTAGGTCAAATTTTCACATCAACAGCTATAGTAGTTGTTTCTCTTTACTTCTTTTAGTAGTTTTTTTTCATATTTTGGGATATTTGATCATAGAATTTATCATTTTGATTGTACAATATGAGCTTAATTATCAATTCTTCTTCTATTTCTTCAATTTCAAGCATGAGTAGCTAGCTTTTTACTAGGGTTGTGACCCAACCCTAGTGTATAAACCTTATGGGTGTTTTATTTAGTGCTTGTTTATGGTTGGGTGTTTATTATTTAGCCTTGTTCATGCTTTAATTTGTGGAATTAATGGTTGCAAATATTAGTTCATGCCTATTTGACTTAGTCTCTACTTGAGAAAGAGAGACTTAGTCTAGGAAAAATTGGCTAACAAGAAATTGGGTCAATCGAGAGATTGATAATCCCAATTAAAGGGTTCAACCTAGAGATAGTAATAACCCGACTTGAGCTTTTATTAACAGTTTTGTGCAACGCCCATTGGACTTGAGAAAGCCAAATTGGGCAAAGTCACTCTCTGACCGAGAGGTATTGAGTGGGTAATTGAGCGTTGATAGGTATAATACACCCCGATCAACAAAGTATGCATTAAGGCTTATATCCCATTAGGCAAACACCTAGGTGATAGTCATAGCCCTAGGCTTTTTACAAAACTTGAAAAC
>NW_017675952.1:33804-55590 GCF_001879085.1 Nicotiana attenuata | reverse complement strand
GTCAGAAGTACTGGATTAGTTGAACCCAGTGAAATGAGCTCCATTGACTTCTGTTTCAGGTCAACGAAAGAAAAAGCTAATAGCTTCAAGTGGTCTCAATTAGAGTCCAATGAATATGATGTAACCTATACTGATGATGCACTATCACCTGCAGCGACCCGATCTTTGTTCTCAGTTTCAGAGGCAAATGATGAAGAGTTGCCATTATCAAGTCCAACTAATAATGAGCTACAAGTGATGCAGGTGAATATATGCATGTCCAATGATCAACTGCTCTCTTCGTCAGAAAAGTTTGAAGAAGTTATGGCCGATAAAGAAGCACAATTCGAGGAGTGGTTGGGAGGGATTGGTAATCGTAATGCGGGTTTCGGAGAAAATAAGCTTGGTTAAATCTCAACCTGAAATATACTTCTCTCACTAGGGGGAGCTTTGATCGTATCATTATTTATTATCTTTGTACTAAAATAATAAATGTTATAGAGAGATTTTAATAGTAAGGGAAACGGAAATGACGGACTCGAGTTTGATAGTCTTGAGATTTAATCCTGGTTTTCAACAAGTAAATTTATATGTGCATAAATATTGCTCCTCTGACTAAATTTATGTAATCCAGTTAGGATTTTGAGAGTTAAACAAGTTTTTCTTTTACCATGATTTTCACATATACTTATTAATTATTTTGAATTGTTAAGTATCGTGACTTATAGTACTTATTATGTTGTTTTCAAATATGTAATATTATTTCAAAATATTTAGAGATTCTATGGCTGAATTCACGGTTAAAATGATGAAGTTTGATTCTCGAAATTCGAGTTACATCACATAAATTGGAACGAATAGAGTATTAAGTTTTTCTTGATTGAATGTGCGAGAGTTCCTTCTGTATTGAGGATTGTGATCTCTTGAAGTTTCATCTTAGGTACAAATGACAAATCCAACCTAGATTGCATGTTCTCCACTAAAATCAAAATGGCACCTTATCCAATTGGATTTGCTAAACCGTCTTTTTCTTTGTACTCGCATTATTGTTCAACTAATTAGAATTCGTGGTATATAATACCCACTAAAAGAGAAGTTTTTCCTACCAGAATTATAAGCGAATAATCTTAGAAACCAATTTGTTTCAAATTAATCTTCATGTGTTATTTTTTATTTTATTGATATTCTTAGGTGTCACTACAAACTATGGAAAGGAAAATGAGAGAAAGTTTTTCTTCTATGGCTTTCATTTGCTTGAATAAGAAAGTACAAGGGTGTGAATTATCAGTGTTAGGGATTCTTACGAGATGGATTATTTTCTTCACTCAAATCCTAGCCATTATTTATTTTCCACTATAATGTTCAGAAAACGTATCTTTTCTACTCCCTAATGGGAATTTAACAATATTAATTAATAGATTTTACAAAAATATAGTAGATTTCAAGTGAATAATTACCTAATGGATCAATTAGCACCTTTCATGGGTAGAGTACTAGTCAACAATGATATTCCTGACACATATCGAATAAAAGAAAAGTAGAATAATGCATGAAAAATATTTAAAAGAAACAACATATATAATAAATATATGTTGAATACATAGAAGACCCTTAAATTTATCAAAAACTTTTATTTAGACACTTTGACTCATGCCATAACTTATCAGCCGCAAGATCTCTGCTCAAAAGAGAAGATGCACAAACAAAACTAGAAGCTCACGGAAAAAAACAGTAAAGACACAAATGTAAACTAGTCAAGGGAGTGATCAAGATCCCCTTCAAAGGCCCATGGAGTCTCATTCTGAATCTCTGCCTCTTCCTCTGGGGTGAAGTCGCTAGTGATATTGAAAATCTTTCGAACAGCTTCAGGCGTCTTGTTCTTAATCCTATTTGCCACCGCTTCAGCGCACATCTCTAGCAAACTGTTGATGTCAAGGAAATTTGCAGCTTCTAAGATTTTAAAGATGGTTTTGAAGCCAATGCTCACAAATTCCTTGTCGAAGTTCTCGATTTCTTCTTCATTTGAAGAAGTCGAGGAGTGCATCTTCAGGTAATCGATGATCTTGATCAGGGTTTCTGTGTTGACGTTGCTCAGCGGGATAACACTAGAGGAGCATCCATCTTCGACCATGTTCTTGATTGTTACGGACTGAATGGCAATGGATTCTTCCAACTCAAACTCATCACCATCCGACGACTTCAGAGTCAAAACTTTTTCTCTGTGGCCGATGATGCTGCCTCTGCCATTTTTTATATTTTGGGTCCGCAGTCAAGTGCTTGTTCTACCATTCAATTATATATGAATCAGACTGATAGGTTCTAATAAATAATTTTAAATACCAAATCAGATTATTATATATCAAATCTAATTGTTATCTCTTGATTTCGAAGGTTATTTAATTCAATTTTAAAGAATTAAATTATTTCCTAAGTTTCATTTTGTGAACAATCTAGCTTTAAATAAGATTTGTTAAAAAAAAAAAACATAAGTAGCTTCAAATCTAGTTTTATATCATATGAATATGTCTTTATAGTAGACTATTTATTGTTTATATATTTTAATTCGAACTTTGTGATGGATTCTAAATAGTGAAAGTATATGATTTTTGACTAAAGAGGACCGTTGATTTGGTTATTATCTCTTGATATTTCAATTTTAGCTATTCAATAAAGAAATTACTTCCTTAATACTAGTTCTTATGATAGTGCTAACCTAGATACTGCATATAAACATTGTTAGAAGACTGAATTTGCTTGTTATATTTTTTTGAGAAGAAAATTGACTTGTGTTTTATATTAATTATCGTTGTAAAGAAAAATATTATAGAATTATAAATTTTGTTTCATACTGTAAACATCATAGTCTTCTCGCTTAAAGGTGTTTAATTGGACACAAAGTTTATGAAAGAAAAAAAATTATTGGGACGTATGAAAGGTATCTGCCAAACACACAAGCACACAATGACCAAGTGTGGAAGGGAAAGTCTTGCCTTCTTCAATTGTTAACAAGAATATCTATACAACTCAAGTAATAAACCTTAGTCCTAACAAATATGAAAAACTAGTCCTAACAAATATGGAAAAGAAAAACTCTCCTAGTCCTTAACATACAATATATTTACTATCTATATATACCCATACACAAACACACACAAACTCTTTAATACCCCCCTCCCCATGTTTGGCACATTCGGATTATAAATGCCCAACTTGCACAAGAGAGTAACATACTGAGATTTTCCTAATGCCTTCGTAAAGATATCTGTCAATTGCTCATGTGAAGGTACAAAGCTAGTACGAATATTTCCATTGTCAATCTCGTCACGAATAAAATAACAATCCACTTCAATGTGTTTGGTTCTTTCATGAAAGATTGGATTCTTTGCAATGTGCAATGCTGCTTGACTGGCACGACAAAGATGAACAGAGGAAGTGTAAGTCACTCCCAAACTTGGCAAAATTTCCTTCAACCATTTCACCTCACAGATTTTTATTGTCATAGAACGATATTTTGCCTCTGCAGATGATCGAGAGACGACATATTGCTTCTTAGTCTTCCAAGATATGGGTGAGTCGCCCGACAAGATAAATCAACCTGTGAGGGAGCGTTAAGTCAAGGGACAACAAGCCCAATCAGAATCACACCATCCATATAGACGTAGATCATATTTGCTTTCTAACAAAATACGTTGTCCTAGATTCCCTTTCAAGTAGCGAACAACCTGTAAAGCTGCATCCCAATGCTCCTCTTTTGGTTGCTGCATGAACTGAGATAAAATATGAACACTATAGGACAGTTTCACCCAAGTGAAACACATATAAATAAGTCGGTCTATCAAACAACGATAACACTTAGGGTCATCAAGCGCCTGTCCACCCGCCAATACCGGTCGATGATTCTGTTCCAACGTCATTCCCACAATTTTAGAACCTAATAACCCAACCTCTAAGACAATATCCAAGGCATATTTTCGTTGGCTTACGAAGATGCCTTCTGAAATGTTGGAGACTTCCACTCCCAAAAAATATTTCAATCTACCCAAATCCTTCATATGAAAGCATTTGCCATGATAGGTTTTGAACTTGCGGATAGCCTGGGGCTCATTTTCAGAGATAATCAGATCATCAACACACACAAGGGCATTTGCTCATTTTCAAAGTAAAGATAGATTAATCAGAATATGAAGTCTTGAACCTGTAGTCCTCTAAGGCAGCCGACAACTTAGCAAACTAACACCTCGACATTTGCTTTAACCCATAAAGTGACTTTCGAAGTCTGCACACTTTTCCTAGACTTGCCACTCAAAACCCATGGGGCAATTTCATGTACAACTCCTCCCGATGATCCACATACAGGAAGGCATTATGTACATTCATTTGATGTAACTCCCAATTCTTCGCAATTGGTACAACCAAAAATGTGCGGACAATCTGTATCGTTTCCACTGGGGCAAACATTTCATTATAGTCGATCCCCTCTACTTGATGATTCCCAGGAATATCTAGTCGGGCCTTGTGTCGCTCAGTTGTTCCATTAGAGTTGTACTTTATCTTGTAAACTCACCTGCAACCGAGAGCCTTTTTGTTAGAAGGCAGATTCTCTATTACCCATGTTCTATTATTCTCCAATGCTTGTATTTCTAATCTCATTGCTTCTTTCCACTTGCCATCTTTCACGACCCCAGAGAAATGATCCAGTTCATGTGGTGCAATGATTACTGCAAGAAAAGCACTTTGTTGTACAAAGAATTTAGCACAATTCACATATTGTGTTAAAGGATAAGGCATGACTGAGTGATGTTGTGAAGTGGATGGAGGATAAGATAGGCTCAATTTTTGGACAACATTAGTAACATAATCACGCAAAAAGACTAGTGTGTATTTTTGGCGGTGTCCGTATCCCAACTGCTTCTCCTGTATTATTTCATCTTCCTTAGTTTCGCCCCTACCTCCTGGTGAATATTTTCTTCTATCTCGGCCTGTGGTGATCCTCCACATCAAGCTCGTCTTCTCGAGCTTGGACCGAGTCACTTCTCCCTCGCTTCAAACTCTTTATTCTCTCTTAGTACCTCCACATGCATTTCTTTAATTTTGTCTCTGCTAGTGTTATGTGTTGATGAAGCGAAAGGGAATTCAGTCTCATAGAAATCAACATCTCGTGAAACAAAATATTATTTCTTCTTTAAATCATACACCTTCCAACCCTTCTTTCCATAGGGATATCCCACGAAGACACACCTATAGCTTCAAGCATAACATAGCGAGCCAAATACTTAAAGATTTCCATACTCAAACACTTGACTATATAATAATTCGTAAGGTGTATTTTCATGCAAGATTGAAGACGTAGTTCGATTAATCAAGTGACAATCCGTCAAAACACATTCCGCCCAAAAATTAATCATTCGGCAAGTTACCTTAAAAGCGCAAGGCTCGAGCTACTGTCAAGATATGACGATGCTTTCTTTCCACTCTCCCATTTTGTTGGGGTGTTCCTGTACACAAAGTTTGAAAGACCATCCCACATTTAAGAAAATAATTTCTCGTACATGTAAACTGTCACGACCCAATTCTATTATAGGCCGTGATGGGCCCCAGCACCGTTGCTAGGCAAGCCAACAGTGAACAATCTTGTGATTTCCCTTTTTAATAGGTATTCCAAGTAAATAACTTTTCTTAATTTAAAAGATTTAATAAATAACAGATTTAAAATAATTAAAACAAAAGTAGCTGAGTGTAATCATAACCATAGAAATAAAACCAAAACCACTTTGTTGTACAAAGAATTTATCGCAATTCACATATTGTGTTAAAGGATAAGGCATACCTGAGTGATGATGTGAAGTGGATGGAGGATAATATAGACTCAATTTCTGGGCAACATTAGTAACATAATCACGACCGATGTGTATTTTTGGCAGTGTCCGCATCCCAACTGCTCCTCCTATATTATTTCATCTTCCTCAGTTTCTCCCCTACCTCCTGGTGAATATTTTCTTCTATCTCGGCTTCGTGGCGATCCTCCACATCAAGCTCGTCTTCACGAGCTTGACCGAGTCACTGCCCCCCCTCGGTTCAGACTCCTCATTCATTCCTAGTACCTCTATACGCATTTCTTTATTTTCGTCTCTGCTAGTGTTATGTGTTGATGAAGCGAAAGGAAATTCAGTTTCGTAGAAATCAACATCTTGTGAAACAAGATATTCTTTCTTGTCTAAGTCATATTGTTAAATTGTATGGGTCCACCACACTATAGAGTACCTGGTCCTATATCAGTTCCCTCAGTGCTAACTACTGCATCAGTATGTAAATGAGACAAGGATTTTTACGTGGAAAAATGTCACGACCCAAATCCACTACGGGTCGTGATGGCGCCGGACACCGTTCTCAGGCAAGCCAACTAAATTATCAATTAAATTCTCTTTAATACCTTTGAAAATCTAAGAGTTTACCTTCCATTTTGCATATATAAAACAATCTCTGTTTCAATTCAAATTAAGAAATAACTATTAACACACATCTTTCGAAAAACCATCCCAGAACCCGGTGTCGCAAGTGCATGAGCAACTACTGATAAGGAAAATAAATTACAATGTCTGTCCGAAATATAGTGGACAGGAAATAAGTAAATAAAGTACTGGAAGGGAACTACCCTAGCTGCGGGTCGCCTCGAACAATGCAGCTCACCTAGTCCCCAAATCATCCGAGCTGCTATCCAATGTAAAATATACCTGTGCAACAAAAATGCATAGAAGTGTAGTATGAGTACGTAATCAACGTGTACTCAGTGAGTATCCCGCCTAACCCCGAAGAGGTAGAGACGAGATGGTCAACCTGGACACTCACTAGCGGTCCAATAATAATATGCTAAACGTGTGAGGAAATCATGGATTCATATAGCATGTTCTAATTCACAAAGCTGTAAAACAGGTAAACACCTTTTAACAATTAACAAAGGACTTTCAAGATTTTACTTTTCTTCATTTAATCAGTTCATCTCAAGCCATGAAAGGCAATGTCATCATTTAAGATTCCTCATGCATCAATATATAAAAGATATCATGCGCAAATCATACCGAGGCGACGGCCCGATCCAACAGAAAGTAAATGTGCATTTGCCGAGGGTCGACGGCGCGCCTATAGATGCATCTATTAATCTGCCGAGGTGTTCGGCCCGTTCCAAAATAAACACACACAGATGGACAGTCAGTCAAGAAGTCAATCATGGAGCAATTATCCAAGGTAGGCCAACTCTCTTTAAATAATCTGAGGAAACGAAACTTATGTCTTTTTAGGAATCCATTTATAAATTTAATGTGTTTTAAGCAATTCAAACCATAAAAGGGTTCACAATTAATCCAAATATAATATGCTCAATCAATCAAGTAAGAACTTATCAGGGAGTGTTTATTGATATATATACTAATTCCCTTTTTAACAGTTCTTAAGAAAATGAAGTTTAATCCTTTTGAAATTCATTTACTAGTTCAATCCGATTTTAACAATTCAAATGTCAATAAGATTGCAAATATCCCAAATATAGCATGCATCTAGGTCCTAGACTACCCGGACAATAACATAATAGTATCTACGCACGGACTCTCGTCACCTCGTGCGTACGTAACCCCCCACAAACAGGAACACATAACCAATTTAACTCACCTATGGGGTAAATTCCCCCTCACAAGATTAGAAAGGAGACTCACCTCGCCCCGAAGACTCATAGTCGGCATTCTACATTCTTCCGAAGGCTTGAACCAACGCGCAATGCACCAAAACAAGCCAATGATCATACAAATCCATTAATATATGCTCAACTATGCTTTACAACCCAATTTATAACAATTCCTAACCTTGAACGAAAAGTTGGCCAAAATGCCCTCGGGCCCACGTGCCCGGAATCCGAAATTTCTCGAAGATAAAGGTTACCCATGACCTAAGGAACTCAAATATATGATTTTCTCTTGATTCCATACTAAAAATCGTAGCTAAATCCCAAGAATATGATTTTCTAGGTTTTCCACCAAAACCCCAATTTATATATTAATTTCCATGCCTAAATCCATGTATAAACCTTGTATTTAACTCAAAGCTAGTATAAATTACTTACCTCATGACAAGTGACGAAAATGGCGTCTCCATGCTGCTCCCCTTCGACTCCAATGGAAGAAAAATGGGGTTGAAATGAAATCAACCCCGAACTTAAAACATCTCACTGCCCCAGCTGCTTCCGCTTCTGCGGAAAAAGTTTCGCTTCTGCGGATGTCGCTTCTGCGACTTTTTGCCGCTTCTGCGGCTTTGGGCAAAAGGAAGCTGACCGCTTCTGCGATTCCTGGGCCGCTTCTGCGGTTTCCTTAGACCTGGCCCCCCCCCTTCCGCTTCTGCGAGCTTTTGACCGCATCTGCGGTCCCGCTTCTGCGGTCCAAGAACCGCAGATGCGGTTATGACAGAAGCAGCAAATCTCAAGCCTTCCCAAAGTCCATTTTTGATCCGTTAACCTCCCGGAATCCACCCGAGGCCCCCGGGACCCCGACCAATCATACCAACCAATCCCAAATCAGATTATGGACTTGCTCGAGGCCTCAAATCACATCAAACAATGCTAAAACCATGAATTACACCCCGATTCAACCTTTATGAACTTTGAACTTTCCAACTTCCACTTCCGATGTTTAAACCTATCAAATCATGTCCGATTGACCTCAAATTTTGCACACAAGTCATATTTGACAATACATACCTACTCCAACTTCCGGAATAGGATTCCGACCCGATATCAAAAAGTCAACCTCCGGTCAAACTTCTCAAAAACCTTCAAATTTCTATCTTTAGCCAAATGGCTCCAAAATGACCTACGGACCTCCGAATTCACTTCCGATCGCGCTCCCAACTCCAGAATCACCATGCGGAGCTATACGCAGTCTCAGAATCCCAAATGGACCTTGATAACATTAAAATGCACTTCCAACCAAACTTATGAAATTCCTTCTAAAATGCTAACTTCTACAATAGGCGCCAAAACACTCCCGGGTTATCCAAAACCCGAACCGGGCATACGCCCAAGTACGAAATCATCATGCGAACCTGCTGGAACCTTCAGATCCTGATTCCGAGGTCGTTCACTCAAAAATCCAATCCTAGTTCGTTCTTTCAACTTTAAGCTTCTGAAATGAGAATTCTCTTCCTGAATCAACTTTGGACTTCCTGAAATTTAATTCCGACTGCGCGTGCAAGTCATAGTACCTGAGATGAAGCTGTTCATGGCCTCCGACTGCTGAACGGAGCTTTAGAACTCGAAACGACCGGTCGGGTCGTTACATTCTCCCCCACATAAACAAACGTTCGTCCTCGAACGTGCTGAGGGCTATACTGGAGTAGTCTGAAATCACCGTTTAACACTTCGCGTACCTCCCCGTGCTACCGTAACTCAGTTGAGCACATTGGCTCGATCAATTTGAAGATATTCCCTTTTTATTAAGGCAAATAAGCCTTAGAGCCCGATTCCAACATCCGGAATTCTATGCCTGACCTGTTTCCAACATACGTACACCGTATCAACCACCACACGCTGTATCCAAACATGATTGCATAACTTTGCTGAATTCACACTTTTTATCATTTCACTCGTCGGATCACGATAACATTCTCTGTTCCACTTAATTGAAATTCCACGAATCTAGTGCTCCCATTGCACCCCATAACATACACAGGTCTTACTCCCACTCTTACAACACCGCCACAACGGAAGAGATGCGAAGAAATTCATAATCAACTGCCGAGTCAACCAATCATTGAGTCTATACTTCTGACAGGAAACATTACCATATTCTGAATCAAATAGCAATCCTTGCTCCTTAATATACTTCACGTAATCAGATTGCACTGATCCTAAATCCAACAATCTCGTCTCACCCAATACGAACTGCTCTGGCAGTGAGCCACCCCGACATAACCAAAAGTCTCATATGATGCCACAATGTGCCAATAGGCTTCCAATTCGAACACGATACCAAAGGAAAACGAACTCTGGAAGGAATTACCTAACTCCCGCACTAATACGAACTTTCCCTGGAAATAGGAAACGAGACATATAGAAATAGCATATAGAAAAACTATACTCAACATCACACTGTTGCGACGCGCAACCCGATCCAACTAACATACCCATGGCGGCGTGCCACCCGATCCACACATAGATCTCACATACGGAGATGCACATCGAGCTAGATTTCTCATTACAATAAAATACTGAATGTCAGTCATGAACACACTAAGTGCATAATAACAATCCATGAGAAAAACACATAGCGCTATGGGCTACAAAACTCAAGCACAACTGAGGTGCGTTACAAGATCTAAATCTCAAGAGCCATCCTGCTCACCTAACATCATCGCTACGCGGAACCTCAACACATAAGAATTTACCAAGCCGTCTCACAACCCATACGGCGCAATACATCATTACCCGGAATAACTGATGACAAAATAACACCCCGACTATTCCTCCATAGGGAACGCTCGCTGAAACGAGCACAACTGGCCTGATATACAGCCCTGATCACATGTATACATCCATTGATCTCAAGCCGATTTCTGATTGCACCCACTTGGCTAATCACCTTTCAAAGGTCCATAGTAACTCCCTTTTCCTCATAACACATAAGAACAACCGTCATAACCGGAGCAACCTCCTCGGTTCATAACCCAGTAAACAAAGTGCCCTCCAGGCACAATTTCTCAAATTTAGTGACATTACCACAATCCTCATACTTGGTTCAAATCTCTAGCCAATCAAGTGACTACATGTCACACTTATACAACCTTCCCGTGGGACACGCTCCCAAAATTTGCCGAAATAAATAGCGGGTTCGCCCGTCTAATCCACCGGATGCACTAACACTGAAAAGCGATCAAAAATCCTTAACCAGGATGCAAAGCCTCTTTCACAAAACATCGATTTCAGGTGACGCTGAAGACAATACCAATTTGCTCTAATCATTCAACCCTTTCCTCGCTCATCCGAGCCCGTGACATCCTTGTCAACTCCGAACTGCAACCTTGACGCTCACTTCGTATTTCCATGCTACTCACTGCACCCAATGTGCCGACATATGATAGATCACGACTTTAACATTAGCATTTTAACACTTCATTATATAAGAACCTTCTATTTAACTCACTTTTGGAGTACCATAGCAGCACACAGGCGAATACTCATAATCGTAGAATATGCAACCATCTAAGTAGTGGTCTAAGCCACCATATCCCATTTTCCGGAATCTGCTTCCACACATCAAGTCATAACAATAGAAGGCTTTTGAATAACATCAATTCCGGCGGCTGACAAGCCTGATACGTACCATCACAATTCACTTACATAACTCGATCACGCTGTAGAAACTGACTGCCAACACCAATACGCCAAATTCAACTATGGCCAATCTACTACCTTCTTCCCATTTATCCTTGATTGCCTTAAAGGCATTACTGATTTCTTCCAGCACATGACATACTCCCTCTGCACTCATCCTGAGCGACCTCGAATCACGAGACCATGCTGTCTCAAACCCCACGAACCATCTCATATCTTTCAAATGCTACACCGCGAGCCAAAATATCACAGAACGTTCTGAGTCTCCACTCGTAAGCTGCTGCATGAGCTTGATCCTCAACTGCACCTATAGGCTCGAAATCATTAAACATCATACTTCACCTTTCGAATCCATTAGAACCGTTACTGAGAGCCACCCGCTCTGTCTTGGTCCCGAATATAATCAACTCCATAAATCTTATAACACTTGAACACCCTCTCGACGAGGCACCCGACGGAATCACTTCCTTTGAAACCTTTATTTATACAAGGCATAAATCCTGAATCCTTTCCCAAGTCTGAACATGAGCCAATAAGGCCAACCATAGCATGCGTTTCAACAATTCATTTGCTCAATTCAATGCTTATGTTCCTTTCCCGTAGCTAGAATAACCCATCATCATACTAATAACCCGAAACCTCGCAAGTAATCAACTCTGCAACCCCATCACAAGCGGTGGGACTCTCCTTCTTAGCTTGAAGCCATAATTTCACCAATCTGGAACTCACTTGTCCTTTTTATCTCTTATTGACATAACCTTGCACAATCTACCGCCAAAATTCTCGAGATCTCTCTGTAAAACCCCTTCTTATACTCTAAATCATCCACCACATTCGCACGATCGATCCTTTCGCTACATACCCGATAAGATTCTTCGCAGAAGCCTCGCCAACCACGCGACTGCTAATCTGCTCACTTGGCTAACCCACCTATAGAAGGCTCCCCCCGGCATCTTCCAACACTGCTGCACAGGGTATAATCACTACGACATCAATGACCCTTCCTGGGTCTGGGCTCACACTCCAGTTGCGCAGGTCCATTTTACCCCTTGTGGACATCATTTACATGCGCGGCAACATCCTTCCAATTCCAAGTTATGCTGCATCCTTCTTCACTTAGGGCTCCTTTCTGTTGTATTAAATCTCTTGCCGCATGATAGCTCTTACTTTTAATCAATTTCGTAGGCCCAATAGCCAAGCACCAATATTCCCAAATCACTCCAACTCTCCTTAAGGTACGTGGTCCTTCCACTGCAAGCCCATATGCATCTCCGCCACTCTCCCACTTTGGCGGAGCTCATCCCCTTAATCGACTACTCAGCCCTTGCTTCATATACCTGGCCTTTTAGCAATTTAAAACTCCGCCTGACACCTCCCATGTGCCTCTCTCATCTTTTGCTGCTCAGTTATTGCCTCAATAAAATTCATCTTCATGAAACTTGAATACTCAATTTGCTGCTAACTCTAGACCTTTCCAAAGGTCATCTCTCTCGAACCATTAACAATAGAAATACTGATTCAATCCCGAACCACCGCATCCTGCGATATCTGATGGTTGTATCTCCGATACTATTTCACAATATCTTGCCTCAAAGGCGAATTGTAGAAGATCATAACACCGACAAACTTAATACGCCCAATTAGGACAATAGCACCCCAATATAGAAGAAAAATTCACCACATTCGCAATTAACCTCATTGCTTCCACCAGTCCACCTGACCCTCCTTAGTTCGATTACCTTTCCCCCTGCCGGGAATAACGTACTGAATCTCTTGATTATGCACTGAGTAAACCTCCCTTGAAATCGTTCACTGCCCTGACGCGTGGGCAACACCCTACCATCATATTACTACTGCAGAATAGTAATTCATAAGCATCGCGGCGACTTGTGCCTAGCCTCAAAGCCCTCGAAAATACCGCTACTGGCTGAAACAATAAAATATTCTTCTATAAGGCGATGACAATAATCTGATCAGCTATACTGGGAGAAACATCTCGTATCACACCTGTAGTATCATTACAGTTCTTCAATTTTCGATTTATAACAAGCGGTTCGCGTCGCATAGGATTAAGTAAGAAAGAAACAAAGGCATAAGCCTCTCATGAAATCGAATCGCACGATAAGGAGTCAAGAAGGGAAGTACTCCTAACAGTCCTGCAGCCTCCCGAGGATAAGTACAGACGTCTCTGTACCGATCTGCGAGACTCTACTAGACTTGCTCATGACTCGTGAGACCCTGGGAACCTAGTGCTCTGATACCATGTTGTCACGACCCAAATCCACTACGGGTCGTGATGGCGCTGGACACCGTTTTCAGGCAAGCTAACTAAATTATTAATTAAATTCTCTTTTAATACCTTTGAAAATCTAAGAGTTTACCTTCCATTTTGCATATATAAAACAATCTCTGTTTCAATTCAAATTAAGAAATAACTATTAACACACATCTTTCGAAAAACCATCCTAGAACCCGGTGTCACAAGTGCATGAGCAACTACTGATAAGGAAAATAAATTACAATGTCTGTCCGAAATACAGTGGACAGGAAATAAGTAAATAAAGTACTGGAAGGGAACTACTCTAGCTGCGGGTCGCCTCGAACAATGCAGCTCACCTAGTCCCCAAATCATCCGAGCTGCTATCTAATGTAAAATATACCTATGCAACAAAAATGCATAGAAGTGTAGTATGCGTACGTAATCAACGTGTACTCAGTGAGTATCCCGCCTAACCCCGAAGAGGTAGAGACGAGATGGTCAACCTGGACACTCACTAGCAGTCCAATAATAATATGCTAAACATGTGAGGAAATCATGGATTCATATAGCATGTTCTAATTCACAAAGCTGTAAAACAGGTAAACACCTTTTAACAATTAACAAAGGACTTTCAAGATTTTACTTTTCTTCATTTAATCAGTTCATCTCAAGCCATGAAAGGCAATGTCATCATTTAAGATTCCTCATGCATCAATATATAAAAGATATCATGCGCAAATCATACCGAGGAGAATCCAACAAAAAGTAAATGTGCACTTGCCTAGGGTCGACGGCGCGCCTATAGATGCATCTATTAATCTGCCGAGGCGTTCGGCCCGTTCCAAAATAAACACACACAGACGGACAGTCAGTCAAGAAGTCAATCATGGAGCAATTATCCAAGGTAGGCCAACTCTCTTTAAATAATCTGAGGAAACGAAACTTAAGTCTTTTTAGGAATCCATTTATAAATTTAATGTGTTTTAAGCAATTCAAACCTTAAAAGGGTTCACAATTAATCCAAATATAATATGCTCAATCAATAAAGTAAGAACTTATCAGGGAGTGTTTATTGATATATATACCAATTCCCTTTTTAACAATTCTTAAGAAAATGAAGTTTAATCCTTTTGAAATTCATTTACTAGTTCAATACGATTTTAACAATTCAAATGTCAATAAGATTGCAAATATCCCAAATATAGCATGCTTCTGGGTCCTAGACTACCCGGACAAATAGCATAATAGTAGCTACGCACGGACTCTCGTCACCTCGTGCGTACGTAGCCCCCCACAAACAGGAGCACATAACCAATTTAACTCACCTATGGGGTAAATTCCCCCTCACAAGATTAGAAAGGAGACTCACCTCGCTCCGAAGACTCATAGTCGGCATTCTACATTCTTCCGAAGGCTTGAACCAACGCACAATGCACCAAAACTAGCCAATGATCATACAAATCCATTAATATATGCTCAACTATGCTTTACAACCCAATTTATAACAAATCCTAACCTCGAACGAAAAGTTAGCCAAAATGCCCTCGGGCCCACGTGCCCGGAATCCGAAATTTCTCGAAGATAAAGGTTACCCATGACCTAAGGAACTCAAATATATGATTTTCTCTTGATTCCATACTAAAAATCGTAGCTAAATCCCAAGAATATGATTTTCTAGGTTTTCCAACAAAACCCCAATTTATATATTAATTTCCATGCCTAAATCTATGTATAAACCTTGTATTTAACTCAAAGTTAGTATAAATTACTTACCTCATGACAAGTGACGAAAATGGCGTCTCCAAGCTGCTCCCCATCGACTCCAATGGAAGAAAAATACGGTTGAAATGAACTCGACCCCGAACTTAAAACATCTCATTGCCCCAGCTGTTTCCTTTTCTACGGAAAAAGTTCCGCTTCTACGGATGTCGCTTCTGCGACTTTTCGCCGCTTCTGCGGCTTTGGGCAAAAGGAAGCTGACCGCTTCTGCGGTCTGGGGGCCGCTTAAGCGGAACCGCTTCTGCGGTCCCTGGGCCTCTTCTGCTGTTTCTTTGGACCTGGACCCCCCCCCCCCCCCTTCCGCTTCTGCGAGCTTTTGACCGCATCTGCGGTCCCGCTTCTGCGGTCCAAGAACCGCAGATGCGGTTATGACAGAAGCAGCAAATCTCAAGCCTTCCCAAATTTTATTTTTGATCCGTTAACCTCCCGGAATCCACCCGAGGCCCCCAGGACCCCGACCAATCATACCAACCAATCCCAAAACACATTACGGACTTGCTCGAGGCCTTAAATCACATCAAACAACGCTAAAACCATGAATTACACCCCGATTCAAGCTTTATGAACTTTGAACTTTCCAACTTCCACTTCCGATGTTTAAACCTATCAAATCATGTCCGATTGACCTCAAATTTTGCACACAAGTCATATTTGACAATACGGACCAACTCCAACTTCCGGAATTGGATTCCGACCTCGATATCAAAAAGTCAACCTCCGGTCAAGCTTCTCAAAAACCTTCAAATTTCTATCTTTAGCCAAATGGCTCCAAAATGACCTACGGACCTCCGAATTCACTTCCGATTGCGCTCCCAACTCCAGAATCACCATGCGGAGCTATACGCAGTCTCGGAATCCCAAACGGACCTTGATAACATTAAAATGCACTTCCAACCAAACTTATGAAATTCCTTCTAAAATGCTAACTTCTACAATAGGCGCCAAAACACTCCCGGGTTATCCAAAACCTGAACCGGGCATACGCCCAAGTCCGAAATCATCATGCGAACCTGATGGAACCTTCAGATCCTGATTCCAAGGTTGTTTACTCAAAACTCCAATCCTAGTTCGTTCTTTCAACTTTAAGCTTCTGAAATGAGAATTCTCTTCCTGAATCAACTTTGGACTTCCTGAAATTTAATTCCGACTGCGCGTGCAAGTCATAATACCTGAGATGAAGCTGTTCATGGCCTCCGACTGCTGAACGGAGCGTTAGAACTCGAAACGACCGGTCGGGTCGTACAAAAAATCCCACTCAAGGGGACAAAAACCACGACCTACACCTGTAGGCTTTCAACTTCACTAACTTGTAAAATACCTATTACAAGCCACTTTGTAATGACTCCATTACAAAGAATTCAACTCAACTAACTTGTGGTACTCTTACCACAAGCCACATTGTGACTCCCTAGTTACAAAGACTTTCACTAACTTGTGATGCTCTCACCACAAGCCACTTTGTCACTCTACAGTTACAAAGGCTTTTGACTAACTTGTGATACTCTCACCACAAGCCACTTTGTCACTCTCTAGTAACAAAGACTTTAACTTATGACTAAACCTAGTCACAACATAAACTATGAGAGTTTACGGATTTTACAAAAGATTTCCTAATCAACGCTTCTAAGAAAGCAGGCTAGGAATTACAATGAAGAACACATAACAAAGACTCAACAAACCTATGGACTTAAGATATCTTCAATCTTGGATCCGCTCCTTGAGGTTGCAACAGCTTTGTTCTTGAGAGAGGTTGTTGCTAGCACTTGAGAGAATGTTTTCTTTTCGGATTTGCAAGTATTCGGCCGATCAGATCCCTTGCACCAGGTTGTTATACCACAAAAGACATTACCATGGTGATGTCAATTCACAATGGTGATGTCAAATCTTGGTCAGTGCATGCTTCTTCTCAATGGGAAGTGACTGGTGCACTGTTTGTGTACAGTTGCAGGCAGTCACTTTTTGTAGTTGCTTTCCAGCTGTATAGTTGACTCATACTTATGTCAGAGAACCATAAGCGACCAGGTGCCTATTGTGTTCCTCTTTGTACAGTTGCAGACAGTCACTTTCTGCAGTTGCGTTCGAGCTGTATAGTTGACTTATACTTCTATTAGGGGAACACCAAGGGATCAGATCCCTAATCTGGTTCTTGTGAATCTAATGGCACACTGCCCAGATTATCTTGAGTCGATTAACTTGAATGATTGTACCAGGCATGCTTAAGGTCCTTTATCTGGCTCTATAAAGAAAGTTTGTTAGATCATCAAAACATAGATTAAAAGACCTTAAGCCCATCAATTTCCTCTTTTTTGATGATGACAAACTTTTAACATTGATGACTATTTGACTTAACCAGATAAGGTACCAACAATCGCATATGTTCCCCCTGACTCTATGCTTCCCCCTTAATTACTTGCTACTATTTCAGTTTAATCAATTCTTCCCCCTTTTGGCATCAATAAAAAGACACAGTTAGACAAAATGGCAGAAAGAAGTCTAACAAAGCTAACTCATGCCACATATGTGCACACAACATGATGGAAAAAAGAAGCAAATAGGAAAACAAGCATTGTACAAGCAAAAGAAGAGTTGTTTCATTGATAAGAAATTAGACTATTTCAACAGGAGCAGCAACGGTGAGATCCAACATGCCATCACAAAAAGACAAACAAAAAGAAAACAACAGCCACAAAACATCAGAGCAAAAGATAACTGGCCACTGAGAGGATCCTAGGGGGCACTAGAAGAGGGAGGCTTGGAAGAGGAGGCAGTGATGGTTTTGAGAACCAGGTCCATGCGGGCATTTGCAGACAACTGTTAGTCAAGCAGTTTCTCCCGCACGTTCGCCATTTGTTGCCTAAGTCCAGAACATGTCGCATACCTACCATCTCTGAGATTGCCGGGTCAAACGTGCGACCCCACAAGACTTTTCTGAGTGCTCAGATTCTCTGTCCTAGGCCACTGTCACTTGGAATGGTCTTCATTGAACCAGGTCCTCCCACTGTTTCCCAATTTTGTTTTCTAGACATTTCAACAAACTTCCCGTTCCTGCTTGCAACAACCACAATGTCACCTTCAGATAAATCCTTCTCAACCACAACTTTTGTAGATCTTTTCACTAAGGAACTAGGTTCCTCCACAACATCTTTATCAACCTCAACTACTGGAATGTGTTTGTCAGCCACAACTTCTCCCTATTTCATCAACCTCTTCTTCTTTTTCTTAATACTCTGCTTACTCTTCTGCAAGGCAGACTCAAAAGCCTCTTTCTTCTGCAACCTCCTGGTTCGTTTCAGCTGAAAGAGAATCAGGTTCTTCAACTGGTTTCTCTGTGACGGTGTCATGAACCAGAGACTCGAAAAGCACCAGAGTCCTTTCATCCCCTAAGAATGGAGTTTCTTCCTGCTGAGATTCAGGCAGAGGGGAGGCTCCTTGATTTATAAGACTCTTAGCAGTGATAGCCATGATATGTAGTGCCGTTTCGTTTTTTTAGTGACTCCGTGGGAGCCACTGAGCCTAGAGCGGAGGAGTTCAAGTACTGATCGGGATCTTCCTCAGAGACCTCTGACTCTTGAGGAGTAGCACTTTTTGTTTGTTCTGAAAACAGAGGAGAAGTAGGGTTTGCAACACATGGAAGTGAGACAGGGTTTGACAAAAAGGGAAACACTATAGGAAAAGAGGAGGAACCATGTGTGGATATAGTGGTATTGGAAGGAGTGAAATAGTCAATCTCTGGGAATGATTTTAAGGATGATAGAGAAGTGGGAGTGGTGTTAATGGTGGGAGAAGGAGATGTGGCAGTGATGTTGATTTTGCTATCTTTTTGAATAAGCATGCGAAAACACATTACTACTAACCTGTGGTACAGGAACCAGGTTACTGACCTGTTTTTGTAAAAGGGTATTGCAGCTCTCCTCCAAAGTTCAACACTGTACCTTTAGCTTCTATGATCATCATGCGTGTTTACCTGCAACGGTATAGATGTGAGTTAGGCCTAGTCAGAAAAAACTTTTGCCAATTTTACCTTAGTGTGACTATCATTGTCATGTCAACAGAACCAGGTTCTCAATTAGGTTTAAGTAACCCCAGTGCCATCCTGTTTCTCAAAGTGTTCCCTGCTCAGAGCTTTGGTGAAGATATATGCAATTTGATCTTCTGTGCAACAAAATCTTATACAAATAAGACCCTTTTCCACATTGTCCCTGAGAAAATGGTATCTGACACCAATGTGCTTGGTTCTCTTGTGTTGAACCGGGTTCTTTGCCATGTTGAGAGCACTGGTGTTGTCACATAAAAGCGGTACACACTCAATGTATACACCAAAATCTTCCAATTGTTGCTTGATCCACAGTGAATGAGCACAGCACGAGGCAGCTGCAACATATTCTGCTTCAGCTGTTGAGATAGCTACTGAGTTTTGTTTCCTTGTACCTCATGAGATAAAACATGATCCAAGGAAATGAGCCATTCCAGATGTGCTTTTCCTGTCCACCAGATAGCCTGCATAATCAGCATCAGCATAACCAATAAGGTTGAAATTGTAACCTGAAGGATAGTACAGAACCAGGTCCTGTGTGCCCTTAAAATATCTCAGAATTCTCTTAGCAACCTTTAGATGAGATTCCTTAGAATTTGATTGGAACCTTGCACTTAATCCCACACTAAATACAATGTCTGGCCTGCTGGTGGTAAGTTAGAGTAGAGATCCAATGATTCCCCTTTGATGCTTGCATATCAAATCTTTTCAAGAGTTCTTTGATGTATTTCTGCTAACTGATACACATTCCCTTTATGGACGGCTTCACTTGAAGACCCAGGTTGACATTCAGTTCCCCCATCATACTCATTTCAAACTCACTTCCCATGAGTTTAGCAAATTCTTCACATAATGAGTCAGTTGTAGCTCCAAATATGATGTCATCCACATAATCCTGAACAATGAGCAGGTTCCTTCCCTGTTTCTTAAAAATAATGTATTATCAATCTTTCCTCTTGTGAAGCCATTTTCCAAGAGAAACTTGGATAGTCTCTCGTACCAGGCTCTAGGGACTTGCTTCAATCCGTACAATGCCTTATCCAATTTGAATATATGTTCAGGATGTACATGACGTTCAAAACCTGGAGGTAGCTTGATATAGACTTCTTCCTTGAGAAAACCATTCAGGAAGGCACTCTTCACATCCATTTGGAATAGGGTGAATTCCATATGTGAAGCAAAGGCAATGAGGATCCTAATCCATGCGAGCTACTGGGGCAAAAGTCTCATCATAATCGATCCCTTCCTCCTGATTGTATCCTTGGACAGCAAGCCTTGATTTGTTCTTGTAGTATTTCCATGTTCATCCAGCTCATTTTGAATACCCATCTGGTCCCTATGATGGTTCTGTTTGAGGGTCTAGGTACCAGGTGCCATACCTTGTTTCTTTCAAATTGATGTAATTCCTCTTGTATTGCAGTAATCCAGTCTGCATCCTTCAAGCCTTCCTTGATATTTTTGGATTCTATTTGGGATAGAAATGCTGAGAAGGCTACGGAATTTCTGATTTTTGATCTTGTCTGAACTCCAGAATCAAGAGGGGTGATTACATTATCAAGTGGATGGGAGCTTTTGTGTTTCCAATTTGGGACTGAAGTTTGATTAGTAGAGGAACTGGGTAAGTTAAATGGATTTTCCTGCACTCCTTGTTCTGTTACTTGTAGAGTGCCTTGCACTGCATCTCCAACTCTTTCTTCAGCTTCACTGGTAGTAATTGAAGTACCAGGTTCCTCTTGAGAAGTGGAAGAGGATGTTGCATTATCTTCACCTGTCTCCTTCATCTGACTCATCATATCAGCCTTCCCCTTTGAAACATCAGATATTTCCCAGGGACCAAAAGTGGTTCATTATATTTATCATCACTGTTTCCTCCTTTGTTAAAGGAGGGTGTCTCGTTGAATAGCACATGAATACTTCCTTCCACACAGTGTGCCCTTTTGTTGTAGACTTTGTAGGCTTTGCTTTGAGGGGAGTATCCCAGAAGGATTCCTTCATCGCTTTTTGCATCAAGCTTCCCAAGCGGTCCCAGCCCTTTCGCCCCATTCCGCAGATGCGACCCCTTTCTCGCAGATGCGGGACCGTAGATGCGGTCCCCTGACCGGAGATGCGGAAATCACTGAACCAGTGAGGTTCATTAAAGACGGGTTTCAAACCCATTTTTAACACTTTTCACTCCTCCATTGGCGATTTTTGAGCTCTTGGGAGAAAATTTTCACCAAGCATCTTGAGGTAAGTTAGTCCTACCCATTTCTAGTTTATTACAATTGTTTTAGGTAGATTAAACACTAGTATTAAGGTGAAATCATGAGGTTAGAGTAAAAACCTAGGGTTTTAATAAAAGTTAGATTTAACCACGAAATTTGC